>NC_069499.1:1528663573-1528950754 GCF_027579735.1 Bombina bombina | reverse complement strand
ACGTGGAGTTTAAACTTAGTTCTTAACGTTTTACAGGGTGTTCCGTTTGAACCCCTTCATTCCATTGATATAAAATTGTTATCTTGGAAAGTTCTGTTTTTAATGGCTATTTCCTCGGCTCGAAGAGTCTCTGAGTTATCAGCCTTACATTGTGATTCTCCTTATCTGATTTTTCACTCGGACAAGGTAGTTCTGCGTACTAAACCTGGGTTCTTACCTAAGGTAGTCACTAACAGGAACATCAATCAAGAGATTGTTGTTCCATCCTTGTGCCCAAATCCTTCTTCAAAGAAGGAACGTCTTCTACACAATCTGGATGTAGTTCGTGCCCTCAAGTTCTACTTGCAGGCAACTAAAGATTTTCGCCAAACTTCTTCCCTGTTTGTCGTTTATTCTGGACAGAGGAGAGGTCAAAAAGCTTCGGCTACCTCTCTCTCTTTTTGGCTTCGTAGCATAATACGTTTAGCCTATGAGACTGCTGGACAGCAGCCTCCTGAAAGAATTACAGCTCACTCCACTAGAGCTGTGGCTTCCACTTGGGCCTTTAAGAATGAGGCCTCTGTTGAACAGATTTGCAAGGCTGCAACTTGGTCTTCGCTTCATACTTTTTCCAAATTTTACAAATTTGACACTTTTGCTTCTTCGGAGGCTATTTTTGGGAGAAAGGTTCTTCAGGCAGTGGTTCCTTCTGTATAATGAGCCTGCCTATCCCTCCCGTCATCCGTGTACTTTTGCTTTGGTATTGGTATCCCAGAAGTAATGATGACCCGTGGACTGATCACACATAACAGAAGAAAACATAATTTATGCTTACCTGATAAATTCCTTTCTTCTGTTGTGTGATCAGTCCACGGCCCGCCCTGTTTTTAAGGCAGGTAAATATCTTTTAAATTATACTCCAGTCACCACTTCACCCCTGGTTACTCCTTTCTCGTTGATTCTTGGTCGAATGACTGGGACTGACGTGGAGGGGAGGAGCTATGTGCAGCTCTGCTGGGTGAATCCTCTTGCATTTCCTGTTGGGGAGGAGTTATATCCCAGAAGTAATGATGACCCGTGGACTGATCACACAACAGAAGAAAGGAATTTATCAGGTAAGCATAAATTATGTTTTTCTTCCAAAAGTTGTTTCTAACAAAAACATTAACCAGGAGATTATCGTACCTTCTCTGTGCCCGAAACCAGTTTCAAAGAAGGAACGTTTGTTGCACAATTTGGATGTTGTTCGCGCTCTAAAATTCTATTTAGATGCTACAAAGGATTTTAGACAAACATCTTCCTTGTTTGTTGTTTATTCAGGTAAAAGGAGAGGTCAAAAAGCAACTTCTACCTCTCTCTCTTTTTGGATTAAAAGCATCATCAGATTGGCTTACGAGACTGCCGGACGGCAGCCTCCCGAAAGAATCACAGCTCATTCCACTAGGGCTGTGGCTTCCACATGGGCCTTCAAGAACGAGGCTTCTGTTGATCAGATATGTAGGGCAGCGACTTGGTCTTCACTGCACACTTTTACCAAATTTTACAAGTTTGATACTTTTGCTTCTTCTGAGGCTATTTTTGGGAGAAAGGTTTTGCAAGCCGTGGTGCCTTCCATTTAGGTGACCTGATTTGCTCCCTCCCTTCATCCGTGTCCTAAAGCTTTGGTATTGGTTCCCACAAGTAAGGATGACGCCGTGGACCGGACACACCTATGTTGGAGAAAACAGAATTTATGTTTACCTGATAAATTTCTTTCTCCAACGGTGTGTCCGGTCCACGGCCCGCCCTGGTTTTTTTAATCAGGTCTGATAATTTATTTTCTTTAACTACAGTCACCACGGTACCATATGGTTTCTCCTATGCTAATATTCCTCCTTAACGTCGGTCGAATGACTGGGGTAGGCGGAGCCTAGGAGGGATCATGTGACCAGCTTTGCTGGGCTCTTTGCCATTTCCTGTTGGGGAAGAGAATATCCCACAAGTAAGGATGACGCCGTGGACCGGACACACCGTTGGAGAAAGAAATTTATCAGGTAAACATAAATTCTGTTTTCGTTATTCAGATAGAGAATAACATTTTAAACAACTTTCCAATTTACTTCTATTATTTAATTTACTTTATTCTTCAGATATCCTTCGTTGAAGTAATAGCAGTGTACATGGGTGAGCCAATCACACGAGGCATCTATGTGCAGCCACCAATCAGCAGCTACTGAGCCTATTTCTATATGCTTTTTGACAAAGAATATCAGGAGAATGAAGCAAATTACATAAGATGTAATTGGAAAGTTGAAATTCCATGCTTGGGTTTCATGTCCCTTTTAATGTTAAAGCGAAGCAATAATGCACTATCTCTTTATTATTGCACTGCGCAGACCCATGTGTTCACCCCCTGCAAAGGTTAAAGTCCGCTCCAGACCAGTAATGCACTGCAGATCCCGAGTTAAACTTAGCTAATTAGGGGAGGTATAATGTGCACAGCTGCAAGTCTCTGGCCATGGTCATCTCTGTAGTAGAAATGCATTTCCTCTCTCATGCGGACTTTAAATGGACATAAAAGTGCTAGAAGAAAATGGTGTAACATTCTGTTATTGCACTATTGCTGCCATATAACTATGTCATTCCTGTAAAAGGGTTAAACGTAGCAATGCAGTACTGGGAGCTCTCTCAACACATCTGGTACCTAGGTGTGCCTTTCAACAAATGATAACAAGAGTACAAAGTAAATTAGATAATAGAAGTCAATGAAAAAGTCTGTTAATATTGTGTGCTCTATCTGAACTGCAGCTTTTAAATATAACCTGAGATGCGAGAAGCACTGCATTTTGTAGATGCTGCTAAATTCATTCTTCACCGCTTTTGTACCTCTCGTGTGTTTTGTAAATTACATGACTGCCTTAAAGGGACATAAAACCCAATTTTTTTTCTTTCATGATTCGGATAGAGCATACAATTTTAAACAACTTTCCAATTTACTTCTGTTATCAAATTGTCTTCGCTTTCTTGTTATCCTTTGTTGAAGAGCTGGGATGTAAGTTCAAGAGTGTGCACGTGTCCACAACACTATATAGCAGCAGTTTTGCAACAATGTTATACATTAGCAGGAGCACTAGATGGCAGCACTATTTCCTGTCATGTAGTGCTTCCGGTGTTCTAAAGTAACGTATACCATAGGAATGTGTATACTACGTCACTTCCGGTGACGTGTAATCAGCTGTTGGAGGGGTGTGGCGCTCAATGCGCATGTGCAAGAGGCCCAACCTCCTCCAAACATCTGTTTAAGGAGATTTATTAGATAAAAACGGGTCGCAGGATTCTATGGACCGTAATCTGCAATGCGCATGTGAAAACAATGCCGCAAACAATGCCGCGCATGCGCACACGGCCCTACTCCTCAGTGATCCATTGTGCGCTGCTGACTTATGTTTTGAATTTTATAATAAAGGCTATATTTTTCTATGAAGTCCGGTGACTGCTCCAATTTTTTATTCTGGTAGGGAAGGTGAGGGTGTGTGGTGTGGGTATCATGACAGTATCACTATGCTGTCACATTTGTCACTGTTGTCATGCATATAGTTTTTAGCTCACTCAAATGTACTCTAGATTATATTGAATAAAGCGACCGCAGTGCGTGCATGCACAGTGAAGGGTATTAGCCTCTATAAATTATGATTACGGGCCATATATTTCCTCGATCCATTGCTTAATTTACATCAGCTGTTTGGAGGAGGTTGGGCCTCTTGTGCATGCACATTGAGCGCCACACCCCTCCAGCTGCTGAGTCACGTGACCTAAAGTAACGAGGTATACACATTCCTATGCGGTATACCATTTTCTTTAGAACACCGGCATGGGCATTCTACCTACCTAGGTATCCCTTTAACAAAGAATAATATGAGAGCTAAACAAATTTGATAATAGAAGTAAATTGGAAACTTTTTAAAAATTGTATTCTCTATCTAAATAATGAAAGACATTTTTTGGGTTTATTGTCCCTTTAAAGGGACATGAAAGTCAAAATGAAACTATCATCATGAATCAGACAGAGCATGTAATTCTAAGACACTTTTAAATGCCTTTGTATTATCAAATTTACTTTTTTTTTTCTTGGTAGCCTTTGTTGAAAAGCACACTTAGATAGTCTCAGGTGCAGCAACGCACAACTGTGTGCTAGCTGGTAATTGATTCCCTTGTACATATGCCTCTTGTCAGGGGCTCACCAGACGTAATCAGCTAGCTCCCAGTAGTGCATTGCTGCTCTGGAGCTGATTAACTCCCTTTTAGGGGTTAAACACATTTGTTTATGTGCAAGCAACTGTTCAATAATAAAATGCAATAAAATGTTAGAGCATTTTACATTTATGGCCTTTTAATTTATTATTTAAATTCCACCTAGACTTAATAATTTCTTAAAGGGATACTCAAGTAAAAATTAAACTTTCTTGATTAAGATAGAGCAACAATTTAAACAACTTTCCAATTTACTTCCATTAACAAAAAGTGCACAGTATTTTTATATTTACACATTTTGAGTCACCAGTTCCTACTGAGCCATGTGCAAGAAGTCACAGAATATACGTATATGCAATTGTGATTGGCTAATGGCTGTCACATGATACAGGAGTAGTGGAAATAGTCTGAACTTCAAATGAGTAGTAGATTTTATTCTGGCTATTTTTAGTTATGTCTAAGTGCTATTGCATTGTCTTGTTATCATGCATTTGTTGAGTATACAAATCTACTGTATTAACTGGTACTTTAAAGTCTTTAGTGTTCAAACCATAAAAATATAACAGATCCAAATTAAAATCCTTTTTTCTTTTGAAACTTTCAATGACACAATCTGGGGGGAAAAAAAACGTTTTAATTGTATTTCAAATGATCTTTCCATCTGATCCATTAATAATGTTTGTCTTTTCCACCTTCTGTGTACAGGTTCATATTCCTTCCTTCAATGTGTTTTCGAATTTCCCAGTACAAACAAAGAGAAAAACCATCCATTTTGCACGGGCGCTTGATTTCTCACCTCATAGTGGCTTCTTTTCCATAGCAAACAACAAAGGCGAAGCTTTGTTATATAGGTTGGTAATCTTAAAGCTTTCTATATTGATTATATTGCATTGTTGGAAATCTGCTTTAAAAGGCACAGTCTATATGGGCTACATACGTGGTAGGACACAAGATGGTACAAACCCTCCAACCTCTCCGTGGTCCTTGGCATTGCTTCTTAAACTGGGGGTCTTGCCCCCCTGGGGGACCCTGGGGGTCAAGACCCCAGGGGGACCCTTAAAACATTTTGGGGTCCCCACAAGGTTTGATAATTTACTTTATCCTTAAAACATTTCGTGGTCCCCTCAAGATTTGTTAATTTACTTTATCCTTGTTATGAGTGAGTGTGTATTTAAGTGATTGCGTCTAACCTTTAGTGATTAGCAATGGCTAAGAAAGTTTAATTTATTTTTTGCTAATAATGCCCTCACTTGAGTAGAATATTGACATATCAAAAAAATGTATACTCATCTGACAAAGGGTTTGTTTTGGACTTTATTATAATTATGGGGGTCTCAAATTTAAATTAAAAAAACGGGGGCCCAGGTAAACAAAAGTTAGCTCTGGTCTACAGTAAATAAAGCTGAACAAGGTTAAGATTGACTTATTCCTTAAAGAGACATTATACACCAATTTTCATTTAACTGCATGTAATAGACACTGCTATAAAGAATAATATGCACAGATACTTATATAAAAATCAATACTATTATCGCGTTTGTAACACGTTCGTCACCAGTTGTGCATGCATCCTCCACCACCCTGCCATTTTCGTAATCCACATGGATGCAGTGTAGGGAAAGCTGAAGCCTTAAAAAAAAAACAAGCCACTGCCCGCCGAAATAACACATAACCGCCCGCAAGAAATAAAATTTAAAAAAAAAACGAAACCGCCCGCACAAAGTATTAACAAACACCTAAACCGTCAACCCTCACATCGCAAAATAATAAAGTAATTAACCCCTAAACGGCCAACCCCCCACATCGCAATAAACCTATTAGCTCTTAAACCGCCAATCCCCCCACATTGCAATAAACCTAATTAACCTATTAACCCCAAAACCGCCAAACCCCCACATCACAATAACCCTAATTAATATATTAACCCCTATACCGCCAACCTCCCCACAACACAAATAACTAATTTAATTACTAAACCCCCTAACCTAACCCCAATTACTACTAAATGACAATTAAAATTAAAAAAAAACTAACATTAAATTACAAAAAATAAAAAGTCTAACATTACAGAAAAAAAATAAAATTATCAAAAATATTTTTTTTATACCTAATCCCTATGAAAATAAAAAAGCCCCCCCCCAAATAAAAACACCCCCTAATCTAAACTACCAATAGCCCTTAAAAGGGCCTTTTGTAGGGCATTGCCCTAAGTTAAACAGCTCTTTTACCTCTAAAAAAAATTCTAAGTCCCCCCTAACAGTAAACCCACCCCCACCCACTAAACACCCCAAAATAAAAAAACCTAACACTAAAAAAAATAAACTACCCATTGCCCCTAAAGGGGCATTTGTATGGGCATTGCCCTTAAAAGGACATTCAGCTCTTTTACTGCCCTTAAAAGGGCAATCAGCTCTTTTTAAAGCCCAAAAAAAGCCTTATCTAAAAAAAAAAAAAAACACCCCAAAAATTCAAATAAAAAAGCCTAAGCCCCAAATAGGTACTCACTATTCATGAAGTCTGGCGGAGAAGGTCTTCTTCCAGACGGATCCATTATCTTTTATCTTCATCCGAAGTGAAGGCAGCGCCGAGCGGAGGTGCGGAGCTGTGTTCCCAATACCTGGATCCTCAACGGCCGCAGTCCTTGACAGCATGGAGGCTCCTCTTCATGCGATTGTCCGTCGCACACTGAAGATTGAATGCAAGGTACCCCATATTTATTGGGGTACCTTACATTCCTATTTGCTGTAATTTTGAAATCAGCCAATAGGATGAGAGCTACTGAAATCATATTGGCTGATTTGAACAGCCAATAGGATTTCAGTAGCTCTAATCCTATTGGCTGATTTAAAAATTTAAGCCAATAGGAATGCAAGGTACCCCAAATTGATTGCGGTACCTTGCATTTAATCTTCAGTCTACGACGGACATCAGATGAAGAGGAGAATCCATGCCGCCGAGGATCGAGGCATCGGGTACACAGCTCTGCGCCTCCGCTATCCACCGCTTTCACTCCGGATGAAGATAGAAGATGATGGATCCGTCTTCGCCAGACTTCAGGAACAGTGAGTACCTATTTGGGGCTTAGGTTTAGGCTTTTTTATTTTAATTTTTGGGGTGTTTTTTTTTTTGTTTGTTTTTTTTTAAGATCAGGTTTTTTTTGGGCTTGACAAAGAGCTGAATGCCCTTTTAAGGGCAATGCCCATACAAATGCCCCTTTAGGGGCAATGGGTAGTTTTAGGTTTTTTTAGTGTTAGTTTTTTGGGTTTTTTTGGTGGGTGGGGGTTTTTTACTGTTGGGGGGGACTTTTTTTTAGAGGTAAAAGAGCTGTTTATGCCCTACAAAAAGCCCTTTTAAGGGCTATTGGTAGTTTAGTAGTAGATTTTGGAGTGTTTTTATTCTGCAGGGGATTTTTTATTTTTATAGGGGTATTAGTTTAGGTTTAAATTTTTTTATTTTGGATAGCTTTTTTTTCCTGTAATTTTACTTTATTATTTTTTGTAACTTTAGCTTGGGGGTTTGTATTTTTTAAACATAGACTGCCCTCTGGGCAGGCTTATCGCCTAGTTCAGTATAGAACCCTTAAAAACTTACTTAGAAGCTCCCAGTTAGCTCTGTTAAAAAGGTTTGCTGGAACACCCACTGCAAGTGGTTCTATAGCAAAAAAAAACCTTCCTCTGCATATGAAAAGACCCTTTACACAATCAGGAGCAAACTGGAGTAGGTATACATCAGTATTCTTCTAAAACTTTAGGGCTTGGTTAGGAGTCTGAAAATTAGTGCAATGTTATTTAAAAAAAAAAAAGCAAAGCTATAATAAAAAAAAGCTGTATAGGCTATATAAATGGATCATCTACAAAACATTTATGCAAAGCAAAATCTAGTGTATAATGTCCCTTTAAGGCAGGGGTGTCCAAACTTTGCTCTCCAGAGGTTTTGGAACTACATTTCCCATGATGCTCAGCTAGATAAAATGCTGGCTGAGCATCATCGGAAATGTAGTTCCAAAACCTCTGGAGAGCAAAGTTTGGACACCCCTGCTTTAAGGGAACCCAAAAGTCCCTGCAATGCTGTAAAAGTTGTACTTTCAAGAGTAAACTAATTATGAGCCATGTGACCTTGATTGTATCAGATCTCCTAGATATAGACAGTAAAATATCTTCGCTCCAATCACTGTGCTTTAGAGAAATGTAATTTATTAGAAAGTAAAAATCTTTTTTTTCTCTTGAAGGATAAAACACTATACAGATTTCTGATTTGAGAAATAGACGGTAAGTTGAAAATAAACTTATTTTTTGGCTACAAGATTTTGAATCAATTTTCTTTTTTTTCCCCACACACTTTATTGATAACACTCTCTCTTTATTTTCCCATTTCAGACTCAACTTTAGTCTCCAGAGCCCTCTTTACCGTCTGTTAAAGGGACGTGAAACCCAAATATTTTTCTTCAATGATTCAGATAAAATCAATTTGAAAGTTATTTAAAATCACATGCGCTATCTAAGTTATGAAAGAACATTTTTGGGTTTCATGTCCCTTTAAATGCTGTGCAAACTTTGCATATATTTTCACAGGGATTTGAGGCTGTACCAATCCATATAAAAAGCAGACTTTGCATGTTTTTCTAATGCTTTCTAATGACTTGGCACCAAAGGAACTCATGACTTTGTATTAAAGTAATATTCCAGTACATTAGAAAACAATTTTCACAAAGCTTTTTTTTATTCATGTGTTTAATACATCTGTATTAACAACTTGAAAGCCTATTTGGCCTTGTTTGCACAGCATATCTTGGCATTTCACTTATTTATTTTGTTTGTTTTAAAAAATGAGCACTTGACGTTTTAATAGTATCTTAAGAATTCAGCCAGATCACATTTTTAACCTAAAATATGATTAGCACAATGTTTGGTCATTATGTGATAGGATAGTACAAAAGTGTATTAAAAACCATCACAAAATTATATAATTTTAGCTTTTGCTATATGAGTCAACACTTGACTATGAACTCAATAAATTGCTATGATTTCATTTCACTTTTGCAGCAAATATTTTGCATCTATAGGTTTGAGAAAATCTAAGTAAATGAATGTAGTTGACTGTTTTTAAAGGGAAATACAACTATTATATATTTGTAAAGTATATATCAATTGAACACTTCATTGCAAACAGTTTAAATGTTTCTAAAACATTTTTGCATGAAGACTGTCATCTGCTTTGCAGTACCCAAAGGGATTTTGTCTCCTCTGCTTAGTCTGATTAGGGTCAGAGAGCTACTATAGTTGTCAAACAAATAGAAGTACCAGGGTTATGCTTGTGAAGTCTGAATTATGCACCATAATGTTCAGTTAATGGTATTGTCCACCCCAACATTGAAATGCACATCACAAAACAAATATAGCCAAAAATGCCTCTAGAAAAAGCCAATAATAGTGTACGGCAAAAATGTTTCTAAGTGAGAGTTTTACTGTGCACATGAAGCATATCTGTATATGCTTCTTGTGTATCTTAAACCGTATGCTTGTACAGAGAGCCGGTAGTGCCTGTGTTGGCAGTGACTCACTCTGCTTACTGGGTGTCTAAGAAGGACAAACTGCTTAAAATACTGATGCACGGAGCATATCTAGATATGTTTCACTTATACATTGAAAACAGTGATAGTTTTAAATAGAATGAATTTTTCTTCTAAAAGTGCATTGCAAAAATGACTTTATTCAGAATTTAAATGCATTCATGTACTTTTCAGTTTTGGTTGAAATGTCCCTTTAAATTATAAGTAAGGGAACAAAATAAAGTGTATTGCAAAGTTTTAATTAAACATTTTACTTTATGATTTCAATGTATGTCGTGTCCCTTTAAGTTATCCAAACAGCCGCACATTTGCTGTATTGGGCTCAATAGAAAACTAAACTCTAAACACTCATTTGAGTTAGATGTATTCACTCATTTAGTTAGATGTATTCACTCATTTAGTTAGATGTATTCACTCATTTAGTTAGATGTATTCACTCATTTAGTTAGATGTATTCACACATCACCTATGCCATTTTTTATGCTAATCTTTTACAGTTATTTCCACTTTTTTAATAGGATGATAAAGATGGTGCAAGATGATCTACAAGTAGATGGAGGAAAAAGCACACGTTTCATGTTACACAACAATGTTTATTTTGTAATTAGTTGTATAGACCATCACACTGCTGGTTTTGTTATTCCGATTCATGTTGGCCATTGGAATTTTACCATACTTAGAAAATAGTATTCATTGTTTTATTCTCCTCTGTATTCTGTAGAGCGAAGTATAACAAATCCCCAGTCAGTAAAAGATCTGTCCTTTTGAAAAAAATAACACAATAAATGTATATTCTGTAAAACTGATTGTGACCATGTATTTTCCACACCTGTAATAAATATTTTTTTTAAAGTATTGTTGCGTGACTGGTATTTTGCGGTTTGCTGAGTCGTCATTTACACTCATTTTAGAAGTTGCACATCAGACTTCTTACACTTTCCTGTAGATGGATAGCAGCTCTTAAAGGGGCAGTCTACCCGAAAATTTGTATTGTTTTAAAAGATAATGCCTTTATTACCCATTCCCCAGCTGTGTATTACCAACACCTTAATTTAAAGGGACACTGAACCCAGTTTTTTTCTTTCGTGATTCAGATAGAGCATGACATTTTAAGCAACTTTCTAATTTACTCCTATTATCAATTTTTCTTTGTTCTCTTGCTATCTTTATTTGAAAAAGTAAATTCCAGAACCTTGGACAGCACTTGTTTATTGGTGGATGAATGTATCCACCAATCAGCAAGAACAACCCAGGTTGTTCACCAAAATGGGCCGGCATTTAAACTTACATTCTTGCTTTTCAAATAAAGATACCAAGAGAATGAAGAACATTTGCTAATAGGAGTAAATTAGAAAGTTGCATGTTCTATCTGAATCACAAAAGGAAAAATTTGGGTTCAGTGTCCCTTTAATATAGTTTTTACTTCTGTGATTACCTTGTATCTAAGCCTCTGCAGACTTCCCCCTCTTAGTGCGTTTAGCAAAAAGTTATCTAAATAGCACACAGGAACTAGCACTGTCTGACTGTGAAAAGCTGATAAAATGCACTGATATGAGGTGGCCTGCAGAGGCTTAGAAACGGTCAGAAATGTAGAGGTTTAAATGTTATAAAGTATTTTAATATAAAAATGTTGTTTGTGCAAATCTGGGGAATGGGTAGTAAAGGTGTTATCTATCTTTTTTTAACAATAAAAAAAAAAGATCAAGTAGAACTGTCCCTTTAAAGTAGCAATTAGTCATTTATATGTGCATAACAAATATCCACAGGAAAGCACTGCAATACAAAAGTTCTGCTTTCAAAATTATTATTTCTTCTGTTATGTGCGATCAGTCCACGGGTCATCATTACTTCTGGGATATAACTCCTCCCCAACAGGAAATGCAAGAGGATTCACCCAGCAGAGCTGATATAGCTCCTCCCCTCTACGTCAGTCCCAGTCATTCTCTTGCACCCAACGACTAGATAGGATGTGTGAGAGGACTATGGTGATTATACTTAGTTTTTATGACTTCAATCAAAAGTTTGTTATTTTACAATAGCACCGGAGCGTGTTATTACTTCTCTGGCAGAGTTTGAAGAAGAATCTACCAGAGTTTTTTTACTATGATTTTAACCGGAGTAGTTAAGATCATATTGCTGTTCTCGGCCATCTGAGGGAGGTAAAGGCTTCAGATCAGGGGACAGCGGGCAGATGAATCTGCATTGAGGTATGTAGCAGTTTTTATTTTCTGAATGGAATTGATGAAAAAATCCTGCTATACCGTTATAATGACATGTATGTATACACTTCAGTATTCTGGGAATGGTTTTTCACCGGAACTACTCTGTTAAAGGTCACTAATCCTTTTAATAAATATTGTCATGTTAAACGTTTTTGCTGGAATGTAGAATCGTTTACATTGCTGAGGTACTGAGTAAATAAATGTTTGGGCATTATTTTCCACTTGGCAGTTGTCTGCTTTAAATTGTGACAGTTTCGTTTCTCCTCACTGCTGTGTGTGAGAGGGAGGGGCCGTTTTTGGCGCTCTTTTGCTACGCATCAAAAAATTCCAGTCAGCTACTATTATATTTCCTGCATGATCCGGTTCACTGACAGATCTCAGGGGTCTTCAAACTTCTTTGAAGGGAGGTACATTCTCTCAGCAGAGCTGTGAGAATTTTTATTGACTGTGAATAAAAACGTTACTCTATAATTTTTTATGTCAAATTTAGTTATTTACTAATGGGAACAAACCTTTGCTAAAAGTTGTGTTATTTTAAACTTGATGCTATAACTGTTTCAGTTCATTATCTCAACTGTCATTTAATCGTTTAAGTACCTCTTTGAGGCACAGTACGTTTTTGCTAAAAAAGATTATAACCAAGTTGCAAGTTATTGCTAGTGTGTTAAACATGTCTGACTCAGAGATTATCTGTGTCATTTGTTCCAATGCCAAGGTGGAGCCCAATAGAAATTTATGTACTAACTGTATTGATGCTACTTTAAATAAAAGTCAATCTGTACAATGTGAACAAATTTCACCAAACTGCGAGGGGAGAGTTATGCCGACTAACTCGCCTCACGCGGCAGTACCTGCATCTCCCGCCCGGGAGGTGAGTGATATTATGGCGCCTAATACATCTGGGCGGCCATTACAGATAACATTACATGATATGGCTACTGTTATGACTGAAGTTTTGTCTAAATTACCAGAACTAAGAGGCAAGCGTGATCACTCTGGGGTGAGAACAGAGTGCGCTGACAATACTAGGGCCATGTCTGATACTGCGTCACAGCTTGCAGAGCATGAGGACGGAGAGCTTCATTCTGTGGGTGACGGTTCTGATCCAAACAGATTGGATTCAGATATTTCAAATTTTAAATTTAAATTGGAGAACCTCCGTACATTACTAGGGGAGGTCTTAGCAGCTCTCAATGATTGTAACACCGTTGCAATACCAGAGAAAATGTGTAGGTTGGATAAATACTTTGCGGTACCGGCGAGTACTGACGTTTTTCCTATACCTAAGAGATTAACTGAAATTGTTACTAAGGAGTGGGATAGACCCGGTGTGCCGTTCTCACCCCCTCCAATATTTAGAAAGATGTTTCCAATAGACGCCACTACTCGGGACTTATGGCAAACGGTCCCTAAGGTGGAGGGAGCAGTTTCTACTTTAGCTAAGCGTACCACTATCCCGGTGGAGGATAGCTGTGCTTTTTCAGATCCAATGGATAAAAAATTAGAGGGTTACCTTAAGAAAATGTTTGTTCAACAAGGTTTTATATTGCAACCCCTTGCATGTATCGCGCCGATTACGGCTGCGGCAGCATTTTGGATTGAGTCTCTGGAAGAGAACCTTAGTTCATCTACGCTAGACGACATTATGGACAGGCTTAGAGTCCTTAAACTAGCCAATTCATTCATTTCGGAGGCCGTAGTACATTTAACCAAACTTACGGCTAAGAACTCTGGATTCGCCATACAGGCACGTAGAGCACTGTGGCTAAAATCCTGGTCAGCTGATGTTACTTCTAAGTCTAAATTACTTAATATACCTTTCAAGGGGCAGTCTTTATTTGGGCCCGGGTTGAAAGAAATTATCGCTGACATTACAGGAGGTAAGGGCCACGCCCTACCTCAAGACAAAGCCAAAGCTAAGGCTAGACAGTCTAATTTTCGTCCCTTTCGGAATTTCAAACCTGGAGCAGCGTCAACCTCCGCTGCACCAAAACAGGAAGGAGCTGTTGCTCGTTACAGACAAGGCTGGAAACCTAACCAGTCCTGGAATAAGGGCAAACAGGCCAGGAAACCTGCTACTGCCCCAAAGACAGCATGAACCGAGAGCCCCCGATCCGGGACCGGATCTAGTGGGGGGCAGACTTTCTCTCTTCGCTCAGGCCTGGGCAAGAGATGTTCAGGATCCCTGGGCGCTGGAGATCATATCTCAGGGATACCTTCTAGACTTCAAATTATCTCCCCCAAAAGGGAGATTTCATCTGTCAAGGTTGTCAACAAACCAGATAAAGAAAGAAGCGTTTCTACGCTGTGTACAAGATCTGTTATTAATGGGAGTGATCCATCCAGTTCCGCGGTCGGAACAAGGACAAGGGTTCTACTCAAACCTGTTTGTGGTTCCCAAAAAAGAGGGAACTTTCAGGCCAATCTTAGATTTAAAGATTCTAAACAAATTCCTAAGAGTTCCATCGTTCAAAATGGAAACTATTCGGACAATCTTACCTATGATCCAAAAGGGTCAGTACATGACCACAGTGGATTTAAAAGATGCTTACCTTCACATACCGATTCACAAAGATCATCAACGGTATCTACGGTTTGCCTTCCTAGACAGGCACTACCAGTTTGTAGCTCTTCCATTCGGATTGGCTACGGCCCCAAGAATCTTCACAAAGGTTCTGGGCGCCCTTCTGGCGGTACTAAGACCGCGAGGGATTTCGGTAGCTCCGTACCTAGACGACATTCTAATACAAGCTTCAAGCTTTCAAACTGCCAAGTCTCATACAGAGTTAGTTCTGGCATTTCTAAGGTCGCATGGATGGAAAGTGAACGAAAAGAAAGGTTCTCTTTTTCCTCTCACAAGAGTTCCATTCTTGGGGACTCTTATAGATTCTGTAGAAATGAAGATTTACCTGACAGAAGACAGGTTAACAAGGCTTCAGGATGCATGCCGTGTCCTTCATTCCATTCAACACCCGTCAGTAGCTCAATGCATGGAGGTGATCGGCTTAATGGTAGCGGCAATGGACATAGTACCTTTTGCACGCCTACACCTCAGACCGCTGCAATTGTGCATGCTAAGTCAGTGGAATGGGGATTACTCAGATTTGTCCCCTACCCTGAATCTGAATCAAGAGACCAGAAATTCTCTTCTATGGTGGCTTTATCGGCCACACCTGTCCAGGGGGATGCCATTCAGCAGGCCAGACTGGACAATCGTAACAACAGACGCCAGCCTGCTAGGTTGGGGCGCTGTCTGGAATTCTCTGAAGACTCAGGGATTATGGAATCAGGAGGAGAGTCTCCTTCCAATAAACATTCTGGAATTGAGGGCAGTTCTCAATGCCCTTCTAGCTTGGCCCCAATTAACAACTCAGGGGTTCATCAGGTTTCAGTCGGACAATATCACGACTGTAGCTTACATCAACCATCAGGGAGGGACAAGAAGCTCCCTAGCAATGATGGAAGTATCAAAGATAATTCGCTGGGCAGAGTCTCACTCTTGCCACCTGTCAGCAATCCACATCCCGGGAGTGGAGAACTGGGAGGCGGATTTCTTGAGTCGCCAGACTTTTCATCCGGGAGAGTGGGAACTTCATCCGGAGATTTTTGCCCAAATACTTCGACGTTGGGGCAAACCAGAGATAGATCTCATGGCGTCTCGCCAGAACGCCAAACTTCCTCACTACGGGTCCAGATCCAGGGATCCGGAAGCGGTTCTGATAGATGCTTTGACAGCACCTTGGAACTTCGGGATGGCTTATGTGTTTCCACCCTTCCCGCTGCTTCCTCGATTGATTGCGAAAATCAAACAAGAGAGAGCATCTGTGATTCTAATAGCGCCTGCATGGCCACGCAGGACTTGGTATGCAGATCTAGTGGACATGTCATCCTGTCCACCTTGGTCTCTACCTCTGAGACAGGACCTTCTGATACAGGGTCCATTCAAACATCAAAATCTAACTTCTCTGAAACTGACTGCTTGGAAATTGAACGCTTGATTTTATCAAAGCGTGGTTTTTCGGAGTCGGTTATTGATACCCTGATCCAGGCTAGGAAGCCTGTTACCAGAAAGATTTACCATAAAATATGGCGCAAATACCTATACTGGTGCGAATCCAAACGTTACTCCTGGAGTAAGGTTAGGATCCCTAGGATATTGTCTTTTCTACAAGAAGGTTTAGAAAAGGGTTTATCGGCTAGTTCATTAAAGGGACAGATTTCAGCTCTGTCCATCTTGTTACACAGGCGTCTGTCAGAAAATCCAGACGTCCAGGCTTTTTGTCAAGCTTTAGCTAGGATCAAGCCTGTGTTTAAAGCCGTTGCTCCGCCATGGAGTTTAAACTTAGTTCTTAACGTTTTACAAGGTGTTCCATTTGAACCCCTTCATTCCATTGATATAAAATTGTTATCTTGGAAAGTTCTGTTTTTAATGGCTATTTCCTCGGCTCGAAGAGTCTCTGAGTTATCAGCATTACATTGTGATTCTCCTTATCTGATTTTTCACTCAGATAAAGTAGTTCTGCGTACTAAACCTGGGTTCTTACCTAAGGTAGTTACTAACAGGAATATCAATCAAGAGATTGTTGTTCCATCCTTGTGTCCAAATCCTTCTTCAAAGAAGGAACGTCTTCTACACAATCTGGATGTAGTTCGTGCCCTCAAGTTCTACTTGCAGGCAACTAAAGATTTTCGCCAAACTTCTTCCCTGTTTGTCGTTTATTCTGGACAGAGGAGAGGTCAAAAAGCTTCTGCTACCTCTCTCTCTTTCTGGCTTCGTAGCATAATACGTTTAGCCTATGAGACTGCTGGACAGCAGCCTCCTGAAAGAATTACAGCTCACTCCACTAGAGCTGTGGCTTCCACTTGGGCCTTTAAGAATGAGGCCTCTGTTGAACAGATTTGCAAGGCTGCAACTTGGTCTTCGCTTCATACTTTTTCCAAATTTTACAAATTTGACACTTTTGCTTCTTCGGAGGCTATTTTTGGGAGAAAGGTTCTTCAGGCAGTGGTTCCTTCCGTATAATGAGCCTGCCTATCCCTCCCGTCATCCGTGTACTTTTGCTTTGGTATTGGTATCCCAGAAGTAATGATGACCCGTGGACTGATCGCACATAACAGAAGAAAACATAATTTATGCTTACCTGATAAATTCCTTTCTTCTGTTGTGCGATCAGTCCACGGCCCGCCCTGTTTTTTAAGGCAGGTAAATATTTTTTAAATTATACTCCAGTCACCACTTCACCCTTGGTTACTCCTTTCTCGTTGATTTTTGGTCGAATGACTGGGACTGACGTAGAGGGGAGGAGCTATATCAGCTCTGCTGGGTGAATCCTCTTGCATTTCCTGTTGGGGAGGAGTTATATCCCAGAAGTAATGATGACCCGTGGACTGATCGCACAACAGAAGAAAGGAATTTATCAGGTAAGCATAAATTATGTTTTTTTTTTATTTTTTTGAGGGGGGGTTGTTTCAGTTAAGGGACAGACCCCTAAAAATCTTTTTCAGTATATTTAGCTTATCTCCTTTGCTGCCAATAATAAATATATATATATATATATATATATATATATAATGTGTGTGTGTATATATGTACAGTTGTATGCAAAAGTTTAGGCACCACTGACAATGGACACAGTAATATTTCAGTAGTGAAATTAGGTTTATTGGATTAACAGAAAATGTGCAATATGCATCCAAACGAAATTAGACAGGTGCATACATTTGGGCACCCCAACAGAAATATTGCATCAATATTTAGTAGAGTCTACTTTAGCAGAAATAACAGCCTCTAGACCAGTGCTTTCCAAACTGTGTGTCGTGACACATTAGTGTGTCGGCAGCAGTGTGTAGGTGTGTCCCTGCTTCAGCACACATTTTTTTTAATTTCATTTTTTTTTTTTTTTGTTTCCGCCTACCGGCTACGCATATCACATGGTTGACACGTGATTGATACCTAGTGGGTCACAGATCACCCTACCCTATTGGGGCAGCTCAGTGGGAACTGAAACTATTCCCATTGGCGGCACATTGGTTCCTTACTGCACGTGTAGTCTTCTCAATCGGCTCGTGACTGCATGTGTCGTCAGTGAGTAGGACAGCAGTGTGTTTGCAGCGTTGGCAGTAGTCAGTCGGACTTGCAGAGCTCTGAGGGTGGTAGCTTAAACGCTGAGCTGAAGTCAGAAATCAGTGGGTTTTTTATGCAGCTAGCTCCCAGTAGTGTATTGCTGCTCTTGATATATGGATAGGAAGTGGAAGCTTAAAGGGCCATAATACACAAATTTGAAAGTGATGTAGCATAGCTGTAAAAAGCTGACTAGAAAATATCACCTGAACCTCTATGTAAAAAAGAAATATAATTTTACCTCAAAAGTTTCTCAGTAGCCACATCCCATTGTAAAGGATTTCTAAGCAGCAAATCAGTATGCCTGTCCCGGGACAGCGGAAGGAGCGAGCTTTCGTGCACACTCACGTTATTTCACTTTTCAGTGTAAGGAAGTTTACAATGAAATCTCATGAGAGTTAAGTGAAATCTCATGAGATCACAGTAAGAGTTCATGACCTCAGCACTGCTGATGCTGATTGGCTGCTGTTCATTTCTTCATTTTTTATTTTTTTTTACCTGCAGCTGGGAGCAGCTGAGTATAACTTTTTACACAGAACTTACTCTGCTGAGCTAAGGAGATTGTGAGGTAAAATATCTTCCTTTTTTACATAGAGATGCTCAGGTGATATTTTCCTGTCAGCTTTTTACAGTTAAGCTGCATCAGTTTTAAGTGATTTAGCATATGAGTATTATGTCCCTTTAAAAATGCTTGATGATGAAATGCGAGTGTCTTTATCTAATATTCCACCAAATATTCAGAAACTGTTCATCCCATCAATCTCATACATCCCATTAAAATAGTAAGTAGCTATTGGTGTTATTGAACCGTTTTTTAATTCTTGCACATACTTACTGTTACTTGTAAATACATTTTGTTGTTATATAATTTATGTATGTGTCCGTATCTCTTAAAACAAGTTAGTTTAACCTCCTGTTTGCCAGTACAACTGAATTACTGTGTCGCAAAATGATGTAGGGCTAAAAAGTGTGTCACCGACATGAAAAGTTTGGAAAGCTCTGCTCTAGACTCTTCCTATAGCCTGTAATGAGTGTCTGGATGAAGGTATTTTGGACCATTCCTCCTTGCAAAACATCTCCAGTTCAGTTAGGTTTGATGGTTGCCGAGCATGGACAGCCCGCTTCAAATCGCCCCACAGATTTTTTTTTTTTTGAATCAAGGATTTTTATTGAGGCAAAACAAGAGAAAGAAAATACATGAACATAATGTACATTTTGCATTACAGTGATCATTTTTACATACATGACATTATTTATCTATTGAATACTGAAACCTTCACAAATATGAGAATAAAAGGATCTTAATTCAAGTATGATGCATGTATCTCACTAATCAAACATAAAAAATATAGAAGATACTGTATGCATATACGAAATCAAATACACAAAATCAAGCATTACCTCATTTTTCCTTTTGTTACCTTATGTAAATACATAATATAATAGAATTTAAACATCCCAAGAAAATTATACTTCCTATAGAGTGGTATATTAAAGATAAAATAAGTGTATTTATTATTTGAAGATTGACAAATTATAAGGGGCCAAAACAAGTTGCTCCTATGAGATATACGTGAACAGGAGGCAAAGCGCCTCATTTTCTTTAGAGACAGAAGACTAAGAGCAACTTATGACAAAGCGATATCTGTAGCTGGTTAATACCGCTTATTTGTTCACCTAAAATAAGAGTGAACAATAGCTATAAGGGCGGGGGGCGGAGCTATTAATTATATTGGGGTTTACAAATTATCCAGGCAGTTATCTTTATAGTTGAACTTTATACATATGCTTAAATAGGCACCTGCTCGGAGACCCTGGACTTTTATGTGTAATATGGTTCAGATTACATTCTGGAACAATTATTCTCACAGCAGGGTATCAGGAAATATGAAATATGAGATATAAAATAAATAATATAACATATAGTAGAGAACAAGATATAGAGGGCTTCTAGAGGAGCTCCTCTCCTGGGGAGATGCCATCTACCGGCGACATGGGAAAAGGGAGTAGGGGTATGACCCGCAGGCAACCAGTACCGGCGGGAAAGGGAGGAGAGGAGACCCCTCTGTATTTTTTTTTTGTATAATGCCAATTCCACTGGCCCGGCCGCAACCAGCAGAACAAGCTTGAATTAGCATACAAAACCCTTCTGGGTAAACATACATTATCCATATACACTGCAACATCCTCCCTATCTTGTAATATTAAAGATCCTCTGACAAGCTAAAGTGGTGGGAGATTAGAGTAATATGGCGCACATTGCCAATAATAAGGTGCACTAGAATAATTAGGCTTATGAAGTGTACAAAAACAGCACTCAGCGAGTATTCAACCATACCTAACTGTTAAAATACCGAGGAATAACATGCGAACACTAACCCAGCTCTACAATCTAGGCATACATAATTGTTGATGCATTACAATTTTTAAACTTTTAAAGGATTGCATATATACATGTGAAGGAAAAAGACAACACACACTTCACACATCATGTTGCTAGAATAGATACACCTGTGAGAGAAACTATACATTAAACAAATAGCATAACTAGAAAAATCAACCAGACAGTGTGGAGTTAAATTATGTTACATATAAATAATAAGTCATATCATATCCAGGGTCCAGTAGATAACATAACCTTATAGTGTGAGATATAGCATTCTCTGTTACAGCCAAGTGTGCTGTCTATTTAGGGATATATAAGAAAAGCACTTCTAAATATAAATGTGGGGACTGCAAACTATAGTGTCAGCTTTAGTCATAACATACATAATGTAGAGTCCAACATTCCCTGCAACCTACAAGAAATTTTTTTTTTTTTTTTTCATTAGAATATAACATAGGGTAACTGTTAAACAGGAATTTTCAGGCTTGAAAGGCGTTATCTTGACAGGGTAGCTGATCTCCCAGCTCACATCACTGCCGTAAGACAAGATTGACCAAAGATGTTGTATGGACTGAAGGTGAATAAAGCTCTGACTTGAGAAATACTGGAGTTCAACTAATAACACTATAAATAATCAGGCCACATATAAGCAATAAAGATAATTCAAAACAACAAATGTCCCGTGAGATTTCTTCAGTTGGCACAAATAATTTATCTCTCATTAAAATGTCCAGCAGGTATGCATGTAAAGAAGCCCTATATAGGGGCGGGAGGGAATGGCCTCACTGACATAACTTCTACATTACCCTACTCCAGTCCTTGTGCTATGGCTTAGGTGTGACATACAGGCAGGTTGAGGTGTGCTGGACGTGGAATTACAGACCTTTGTGATTAAGAATTTGAGATGAGATACCTCCGCAACTGCGGGGGAACAACCAAAAAACTGCACCATATCTGAACTAGTAGGGTATGCCAGCAGAAGAGTATTAGGCATCCGAATCAAACCCGGAGCTGCTGCGAGAGGTGGCCTGAGTCTAGGCAGTTGCTGGCCCTTTGTAATCTGTGGGATCTGATCTAATTGTGCCGCAATGTATGACCAACTCGCTCCTGAATAATTGACAGTGAGTTCCTCTTGAGATAGGGTCAAACAAAGCCCACGTACCTCACCGGTCATAAGGCTTGGCTTGGAATCGGGTATCTGTCGCACCTCCGCCTTCTGCAAGTCCCGTTCCTGAGCGGCTGTTACGTTTAGTGCAGAGGTAAAGTGGTCAGCGAGGAGCGGGTTGCAATTGTATAACGGAGCGGCTCCGGAATCTACATCGCAGCTGTACAACAGAGAGGGTGGGGAATCCTGCACTAATAGGTGCTCCTGTGCTGTTTCTGTCTGCACGTCTCCATATTCTCTACTAGCCAATACCATACCGGTCCCCTCTCTCATCGCCATCTTTAAAGTGTCTGAAAGGTCCAGAAAACCTTTTGTCATCCGCCGGTCTAGGTCCAGAATCAGGGTATATAGAAGCTCATACTCCTTCTCCATATTACAAAGAACCCTATGTCCTGTCTAGTCGGAAATTAAGACGAGAGTCGGGAGCGGGGAGGTCGGGCCCAAACAACTCACTTCCCGTGGTGTGGCGTCTTCCCTTAGAAAATATCAATATTCTTAAAGTTAGTCACCCGATCCAACTCAGGCCAGGTGATCTTAGGTTGAGACCTAGATAGTAGTTGATCTTATGAGAGAGTAGTGTGTTCTTTTAATGAAAATATATATTTCTTTTAGCTGAGGCCTAGGAGCTCTAGAGAAGTGCGTCTAGCAGCTCTGGCTGTTGGCTCCGCCCGCCCCACAGATTTTAAATGATATTCAGGTCTGGGGACTGGGATGGCCATTCCAGAACATTGTACTTGTTCCTCTGCATAAATGCCAGAGTAGATTTTGAGCAGTGTTTTGGGTCGTTGTCTTGTTAAAATATCCAGCCTCGGCGTAACTTCAACTTTTTGACCGATTCCTCAACATTATTCTCAGGTATCTGCTGATATTGAGTGGAATCCATGCGACCCTCAACTTTAACAAGATTTCCAGTACCGGCACTGGCCACACAGCCCCACAGCATTATGGAACATCCACCAAATTTTACTGTGGGTAGCAAGTGTTGGTCTTGGAACGCTGTGTTCTTTTGCCGCCATGCATAACGCCACTTGTTATGACCAAATAACTCAATCTTTGTTTCATCAGTCCACAACACCTTCTTCCAAAATGAAGCTGGCTTGTCCAAATGTGCGTTTGTGGCGTGTGTGCAGAAAAGGCTTCTTCTGCATCACTCTCCCAAACAGCTTCTCCTTGTGCAAAGTGCGCTGAATTGTTGAACGATGCACAGTGACACTATCTGCAGCAAGATGATGTTGTAGGTCTTTGGAGGTAGTCTGTGGGCTGTTTTTGACAAGAACTGTGCCTGTGGTCTTCCATTTCCTCACTATGTTCCTCACAGTGGACACTGACAGCTTAAATCTCTGCAATAGCTTTTTGTAGCCTTCCCCTAAACCATAATGTTGGACAATCATGTTGCCACTCTTCAGAGGGGAGTCAAAGAGAACAACTTGCAATTGGCCACCTTAAATACCTTTTCTCATGATTGGATTCACCTGTTTAAAGGCTTAATGGGCTCACCAAACCAATTGTGTGTTCCAATTAATCAGTGCTAGGTAGTTACAGATATTCAAAATGACAAGGGTGCCCAAATGTATGCACCTGTCTAATTTTGTTTTAATGCATATTGCACATTTTCTGCTAATCCAATAAACCTAATTTCACTACTGAAATATTACTGTGTCCTTCAGTTATTTGATAGATCAAAATGAAATTACTGATCCAAACACTCACTTATTTATAAATGAAAATCATGGAAATTGTTAGGGGTGCCTAAACTTTTGCAAATGACTGTATATAAATGACCCTTTGCACTAATCACTTATACAACAAAGTAAATTAAAAACATGACAACAAAATAACAATTTGTGCAAGAACTTACCTGATAAATTCATTTATTTTATGTGGTGAGAGTCCACGAGCTGTTACATATGGAATATAAACTTTCTCTCTGAACAAGATCACAAAATAAAGGCACCTCCTAGTGTGATACAGCGGATTTAATTGGATAATAAAGATGCTAAATGAATACTCACAAGTGGAGCAGCACCCAATTGTGCTAAATAAGGCAGAATGGGACCTTGCAGTGTCCCAGCTCACTGTACCAGCATTAGGACCGGTATCCCCAATGTCCTCAGTGGATAAAAATAAGCTCAGACTCTCAGTGATAGTATTAAAATAAACCACAGTTTAATGGCATATAAAATTCAGATGTGAACTAAATGACTCTGACATAAAATATCAAAATGCAACGCGTTTCTCAGACTACTGTCTGTTTCATCAGGCATTTTTCTCAACTTGATTCTAATGCCTTTGTTATTTTTGAATTTTTTAAGAATAGGTAATTATTTTTTGGGATTTAATTTCTCAGCGGAAATAGCTGTCTGAGAGTCTCTGTCAGAGGACAGAGGAAGGATAGTGCTGTCAGACCTGGAAGTGCTGTGACTGCTCCACAACAGAGAACCTGGAGGGTAAGCCCATTTTCTTTATCTAGCCTGTGCATTCATTCCCTATGTGGGAGCATTGGAAGAGGACAACAATATTTAAGGTGACCTGATGGCACCTACAGTCCCTCAGAAGGTTTATTAGGATATATATATATATATATATATATATATATATATATATATATATATATATATATATATATATATATATATATATCCATTTAGTGGGATATTTCAGTGGCTTAGGCAGAAAGCTGACAATATTCTCTATATAGCAGGGCTTAGCTGTGCTCAGCAGACATCCCAGTGTTTCACTTATCACTGGATCACTTCTGCCTTGTATGTGAGTTGGGGGCATGTTTTTGAAGACCTGAGTGTCTCATCATATGGGCTCTTAGACTTTAGTGTTGGGGTTATTGCGATTTTCAGTGTTTTTACATTTACTTTTGGCCCCGATTGCAGCGGGTTAGCAACAAAGTTTTGCATGCTTTCCACGACCTTGCAGGGATTGTGATCGGTGGTCTGTGCAACGGCAGATCTCTACTCTTTCTCCGGTTTCCATCTGGGAGGTGGTAAGTACACCAGTCTGTGCATAGATAGCGTAGAGGTGCCCGAAAGTGCTATTTTTCTTTTTAAAGGAACAATTAATCCTCGCTGATTGTTTTGTGTATTACTCCTTGGGATCCAAGATTAAAGTTATGAAGAGTAAGTTTGAAATTTCTACTGAGGATGATCTTCATCCTCTTTTGATTTCTGACAAATGTATGTATTGCGAAGAGGCTGAAGTGTCCCCCATGCACAGTTTTGTTCAGCTTGCCTAGCCTCCCTTTTACAGTCTAAGTCTAAAAAGCCAAAGACTGTCTGCTCCTTCCATTTTAATTATCCCCTCTGTGCCCTTAACCTCACCGGACTCTGTTGTCCAGGACATGCTCAGCTTCATCCTCCACTGGGGTTGTCTGTTTACCAGTGGATTTTGCAGCATATAACAGTCATCAGGGAGGAAAAAGAAGTTCCCTAGCAATGGAGGTATCTTGTATTCTTCTGTGGGCAGAATCCTACAATTGTCACGTCTCAGCCATCCATATTCCAGGTGTGGACAATTGGGAAGCAGACTTCCTAAGCAGACAGACCTTCCATCCAGAGGAGTGGTCTCTTCATCAGGAGGTTTTCAGTGATTCTCATAGCTCCGGCTTGGCCGCTCAGGACTTGGTTTACAGACCTCATAACGATGTCATCTGCTCCACATTGGAGGTTACCTCAGAGGGTTAACCTTCAGCAGAGTCTGTTTCTTTACCAAAATCTAGATTCTCTGAGGCTTACTGCGTGGCGTCTGTCCAAGAGAGGTTTCTCAGCCGGTCACTATCCATATTTACCACAGGGTGTGGCTTACTTACCTGTCTTGTTTTTCCCTGACATAAGGTGAGGGTTCCTCAAATTCTTTTGTTTCTCCAGGAGGGTTTGGAGAAGGGAATGTCTACTAGTATTCTTAAAGGGCAGATCTCTGCTCTCTCTGTTTTGCTACATAAAAGTTTGGCTAATCTGCCTGATGTTCAGTCTTTTGTTCAGGCCCATTGCTAGAAGTCAGCCTGTGTTTAAGCCTGTTGCTCCCCCTTGGAGCCTTAATCTTGTTTTTTGCGTTCAACAGGCTCCGTTTGAGCCTATGCATTGTGTTGACATTAAACTGTCCTGGAAAATTTTGTTTCTGTTGGCTATTTCCTCAGCAGGGTCTCTGAGTTATCCACTTTGGAGTGTGATCCTCCTCTGATTTTTCATTCGGATAAGGCGGTTTTATGTACTAAGTTAGTTTTTTTTACCTAATGTTGTCTCTTCGCGCAATTTCAATCAGGAGATTATGGTGCCTTCTTTTTGCCCTAATCCTTCTTGTCATGTATTTGTACCTTGTTCCTTTAAATCTCTGCTACATACATTACATAACTTCCCTATAAAGGGGGACGACTCCTCTAGCTAGATGCTTAGATATTGCCAAGCCTTACAGTGTTCCTGTGTAATTGCCTGATTGAGCTTTCACTGGATATTTCCTGCCTACTCTGCCTCTGAATCTCTGCCGAGTTCTATCGTCAGTCAGTTTGCGTTCACTCCTGCCCGGATTCTCTCAGCAACTCATCTAGGTTGTTTTCAACTTCTCTGTAGCAAGCCGACTACAATGTTTCATCATCAGTTTTGCTGCCCATTTTAAAGCTCCTTTTTTCCTGCACTGACTGTCTCATACTCACCTGTTAAGCTAATTGTTTCAATCGTGCTGCTGCAAGAATCTTACCATTCAACTTGTACTTTTGCTCCTTTATTTCTGTGTTAGTTGAATCTGCTATGTTTGCTCAATTTGTATTTAACCCCTTAAAGGGATAGGAAAGTCACCATTAAACTTGCATGATTCCAATAGAGCATGTCATTTTAAGACACTTTTAAATTCACTTCTGAATACGCATATATCATTCACCAGTGGGAGCTGCTGCTAATTGGTGCCTGCACACATCTGTCCCTTGTGATTGGCTAACTAGATGTGTTCAGTTAGCTGCCAGTATTGCAATGCTGTTCCTTCAGCAATGGATAACAAGAGAATGAAGCACATTTGATAATCAAAGTATTGGAAAGATGTTTAAAATTCTATGTTCTATCTGAATCATAAAATGTTGGGTTTTACTATCCCTTTAAGGACCAGGCATTTCAGACTAAAACTTCCCCAAAAGACCAGAGCATTTTTAGCATTTTTGCCATCACTCCATTTAAACAGAAATAGATCCTTGTTTTGTTTTTTTATTTATCTATCAAAACTATATATACTTTTTAGTAGACAACCCAGAGTATTGATCTAGGCCTATTTTGGTATATTTCATGCCACCATTTCACCACTAAATGCGATTAAATAAAAAAAAAATGTTAACTTTTTCACAGACTATAGGTTTCTCAATAAAATTATTTACATACTGCTTGTGCAGTCATGGCACAAATGGTTATAAAAGCTTTTCTGGGATCCCCTTTGTTTAGAATTAGCAGACATATATGGCTTTGCCATTGCTTTTTGGTAATTAGAAGGCTGCTAATTGCAGCTGCACACCACACTTTTATTATTCCTAGCAGTGAAGGGGTCAATTAGGTAGCTAGTAAGGTTGATTTTAGCTTTAGTGTAGAGATAAGCCTCCCACCTAACACTTTCCACCCCCTGTTCCCTCCCTGATTCCTCTCAAACAGCTCTCTTCCCTCCACCACCCCCCTACTGGTCACCCCCTTTTTAAGTACTGGCAGTCAGCCTGCCAGTATGCAGTTTTAGACCTTTTTTAATTTAATTTTTTATTATTATTATTATTTTGTTCGGTGTAGGATTACCCCCTTACCTTCCCACCTCCCTGATTTCTCCCAAAAAGCTCTCTAACCCTCCCACCTCTAACTCATTTCCACCATCTGTCTGCCAGTACCCAGTTTTCTATATAAAAAAAAATAATTTCAATTTAATAAAAAAAAATTATGTAGTATATCTGCCCCACCTCGTTTATCCCCCATCTCTCATCCTTCCCCTCCCAGATTGATTTCCCACCCTCTAATCTCCCATCCACTATAGGATCCTCCTCCCTCCCTCCTTCCCCCTCCCTGCAGTCCTAGATCAGTTTTTTGTTGCCATGTCTTCTCTATATGAAGATATAGATGCTCAGTTCACTGCTGAGACTGCCTTAAGAAATATGAAACCAGGCAAAAGACCCGTGGAGGACTTTATTGTTGAATTTGAAAGGTGAGCCCGTGACTCACAATGGAACGACATCAGCCTTAGGAATCAGTTCCGCCTCAATCTCTCTGAACCCTTGAAAGATGAGTTATCCCGAATTGCCTTACCAGCAACCCTAGAGGAACTCATGAAGTTAGCAACAACTATTGATCGTAGATTCTGCAAGAGAAAGGCTGAATTTTCACAAACAGAACTATCGCATAAAAGAACAGTTGTTCAATACACTGTCATGTACCAGCCATGCCCATCACCTGAATCAATGGAGATTGGTGTCATGAGAGGTCCATTATTACAAAACTTTATTTATGAAGTGCCATCATATTCCGCAGCGCTGTCCATGGATAGAGTTTAATTAAATAAAACAATAATATAAAAACAATAATATAAAACTAAGAGACAGGACAAAATTTACAAACACATACAGGAGGAATTGAGGGTCCTATTCCCATGGGAACTTACAATCTAGAAGGGTAGGAGGTTGAGAAACAGGAGGTGAGGATTGCAAGATTGAGAACGATGTTAATGCAGAGTTAGATGAGGGAAATGTTGTTAGGTAAGAGAAATATTATTGAGTTGGGTGGTAGGCTTCTCTGAACAGAAAAGTCTTCAGGGAGCATTTAAAGGAAGAAAGATTAGGGTAAAGCCTGACAGCATGAGGGAGAGTGTTCAAGAGGGTAGGTGCTGCACCACAGAGGTCCTGCAGTCTAGCATGAGAGGAAGTGATAGTCGCAGATGCAAGGAGCAGGCCATTGTTGGATCTTAGTGGGCGGGCTGGAGTATACTTGTTGATTAGAGAGGATAGGTAGAGGGGAGCAGTGTTGGTGAGCGATTTGTATGCAAGGGTGAGAATTTTTAATTTAATTTTGCTGTGAATGGGGAGCCAATGAAAGGACTTGCAGAGAGGTGCAGCAGATACAGAGCAACGGGAAAGGTGGATCAGCCTGGCAGAGGCATTTAGGATGGATTGAATGGGGGAGAGGCGGGAAAGAGGAAGGCCAGTAAGTAGGTTATTGCAGTAGTCATGTCGGGAAATTACAAGGGAGTGGATTATTTGCTTTGTGGTGTTAGCGCACAGAAAAGATTGAATCTTGGAAATATTTCGTAGATGGTTGCGGTAGGATGTAGAAAGCAATTTGATATGGGGGGCGAAGGATAGATTTGAGTCAAGTGTAACTCCGAGGCAGCAGACGGGGCGATGGGGAAATGGTGATGCCGTCAACGGGGATAGAGAAGTCACAAGTCGGCGTAGAGCTTGAGGGGGGGATAAGAAGGAGCTCAGTCTTGGACATGTTAATCTTTAGGTGGTGAGAGGCCATCCAGGAAGAAATACCAGATAAGCAGTCGCTGACAAGAAAGGGACAGAGGGAGAGAGAGCAGGGGTGGAGAGGTAGATCTGGGTGTCATCAGCATAGAGGTGATATTTGAAGCAATAACTGTTGATAAGTTTACCCAGCAAAGAAGTATAAATGGAGAAGAGTAGAGGACCCAGAACAGATCCTTGAGGTACTCCAAAAGACAGAGGCATTGGAGAGTAGGAGTCCTTCATTATCCTACGAAGAAAAGCAAAGAAGTATTAAACTATGCCTCGCACTGGTAAGACGGGTTTTTTAACTGATTGTCTTCCTATTGATTCCAATTCTTCGTCTTATTGCACTCTCTCTGTAGCCATACAGTGGGACCAAAAACTTCTCCAAGTTGAAGCAATTATTGATTCTGGAGACTGTGGCAACTTCATAGATTGCAATTTAATATGTAAAAATAAAATACCATTTGTTGCAAAACTCAACCCCCTGTCTGTGCGAGTTATTGATGGTACTTCTATTGCCAATGGTCCAATCAAACACCACACTGCACCCTTACAGATGAGTACTCAATTCGGGCATACTGAACACCTTTCCTTTGATATTATTCCTTCCCCTCTGTTCCCTGTGATACTCAGATACAATTTAATTCTTCATGATGTCAAGAAACCTGTCTACAACATATTATATTGCACATCTCAACCCTACCTATCCCTGATTCCTATAAGAACTTTGCAGATGTGTTCAGTAAAAAAGAAGCTAAAAACCTACCACTGCACAGGCCTTATGATTGTCCTATAGATCTTATCCCTGAGGCCTCAATTCCTTATGGACATAATGTATTTATTCTCTGTCAGAAACAGAACTCCTTCAACTCAAAGAATATTTAGCAGACAATTTAATTTTTTTTTATTAGGCCTTCCACTTACCCTGCATGAGCTGGCATGTTTTTCGTTAGGAATAAAGACAAAACACTACGTCCAATAATTACTTGACTACCGCCAACTGAACAAAATTACCATAAAGAACCACTACCCCCTGCCATTAATACCAGAGTTGGTCAAGAGACTACAGCAAGCTACTATTTTCACTAAATTAGACCTAAGAGGCCCATACAATCTTATAAGTATAAGGGCAGGCGACATATGTAAAACCGCTTTCCGTATAAGGTACGGCCTGTATGAATATCTTGTTATGCCTTTTGGCCTCTGTAATGCGCCTGCCACTTTTCAATTTTTTATAAACTACATATTTTATGACCTTTTGGATGTTTGTGTGATAATATATCTAGATGATATCCTAATCTATTCTACTATTTAAAAAAGAATATATAAAACATGTATGTTGGGTTCTCTCCAAGCTATGAACATATAGATTGTATTTTAAACTAGAAAAATGCATCCTCAGAATCTATTAGTTTCCTTGGTTACAAAATAACTCCTGATAATATCCAGATGGAAAATGATAAAATTCAAACGATCCTATCCTGGCCAGCTCCAGAAAACAAAAAAGAGTTACAAAGATTTCTGTGTTTTTCTAATTTCTATAGGAAATTAATTAAGAACTATTCAGCCATAGTGTCATGTTAGTACACCTTTAACTAAGGGGCTGGTCCTTTTTCATTCAGCCCTCATAAAAAGCCAAGCAAGGAGGTTCTCATTGCTTGATATTTCCAAGCAGTGTTCATTTGCGCTGTTCCTGTCTCAAGCCTTCGACACTCTTGGATTTACAGAATTATATTTTATTTTTTCCCTGTGTACATAGGTGTGTATTCAACTATATCTTTTCTAGTGAACATTCACACTATTTTATACTTTTGATATTCGTCAGTTGTGTTTTTTGCTAACTGATCTCTAGACGTTTAGCTTTCAGCTTAACTTTTCAGCTGTAGTGATCAGCTGTTAATTCCAGCCTGCCTCACTTCCGCATTTCGGTGTGAACGCCGACTTTTGCTCACGAACGGATTCATCTCCTCCGTGCACACTACATCTACCAACTCAAAGACTTCATTGCTCACCTTATTAGCATCCGTACTGTTTCTCATCATACTCATAATTGTGTGACTTCAGATCGTATTCTCCTCCTGATATTCCACAGTGTATTGTTGTTCCTACCTGATACTTTAAATTCATCCAAGGTCTCAAGTAATTACACTTGTCTCAGTATTACCTACTAGATTTACTTATTGTATCTGCAGAAGCTTTCTATATGCATTTATACATTATAGGATATATTCAGACTAAGTATTTATCCTGATCTGTTACCCTGAATATATCAGACTAATTGCTATTTCAACTCCCAGGATATATAACAGTATTTATACTGAGGCTGTATATAGCTACAAAATAACTTATTACTCGCAAATGTGTGCCAACATAGTAATAATATTTCCCTGCTCTGCATAATAGATTCATTTGCACAGTTGTCATTACACATAGTCAAAACTCTTACTCGCCTCACTGGATCATCATCATCTTTTTGTGGACTGATAATGCCCAAGATATATTTGTATTGCTAAAAAAGAAAATCACTACCAAGCCCATCTTACACATGCAGATCCTAAATTGCTGTATATTCTCAAAGTTGACGCTTCAGAATATGCTCTTGGTGCTAGCCTTTCAAAAAGGAAATTACCCCATAGCAGAAAAGGAACTTCTAGCCATAAAAGTTGCTCTGGAGACACCTCCTTGAAGGGACTTCTCTATCTATTCTAATATAAACCGACCACCGGAACCTTGAATACCTTAAATCCATTAAAAAAATCCTCTCGGCTAGTAAGATGGAGCCTATTTTTCAAAATGTCTAACTTCATTATCACATATCGGCCCAGTTCAGCTAATAGCAAAGCTGATAAATTTATTTCTCTTGTGGTGTATCCAGTCCACGGATCATCCATTACTTGTGGGATATTCTCATTCCCAACAGGAAGTTGCAAGAGGACACCCACAGCAGAGCTGTCTATATAGCTCCTCCCCTAACTGCCATATCCAGTCATTCGACCGAAAACAAACAGAGAAAGGAGAAACCATAGGGTGCCGTGGTGACTGTAGTTTAAAATTAAAAAATACCTGCCTTAAAATGACAGGGCGGGCCATGGACTGGATACACCACAAGAGAAATAAATTTATCAGGTAAGCATAAATTATGTTTTCTCTTGTAAGGTGTATCCAGTCCACGGATCATCCATTACTTGTGGGATACCAATACCAAAGCTAAAGTACACGGATGAAGGGAGGGACAAGGCAGGTACTTAAACGGAAGGTACCACTGCCTGTAAAACCTACAAAGCAGATGTTTGACGAAAATCTTTAGTAGCTTGTAAGTAAAACTTTAAAGCACGAACCACGTCCAGATTGTGTAATAGACGTTCCTTCTTTGAAGAAGGATTAGGACACAAAGACGGAACAACAATCTCTTGATTGATATTCTTATTAGATACCACCTTAGGTAAAAACCCAGGTTTGGTACGCAGAACTACCTTATCTGCATGGAAGATCAGATAAGGAGAATCACATTGTAAGGCAGATAACTCGGAAACTCTACGAGCCGAGGAAATAGCTACCAAAAAAAGAACTTTCCAAGATAAAAGTTTGATATCTATGGAATGAAGAACTTTAAGAACCAAATTTAAACTCCATGGTGGAGCAACAGGTTTAAACACAGGCTTGATTCTAACTAAAGCCTGACAAAATTCCTGAATGTCTGGGACATCCGCCAGTCGCTTGTGCAAAAGAATAGATAGCGCAGAAATCTGTCCCTTTAAGGAACTAGCTGACAATCCTTTCTCCAATCCTTCTTGGAGAAAAGATAATATCCTGGGAATCCTGACTTTACTCCATGAGTAGCCCTTGGATTCACACCAATAAAGATATTTCCGCCATATCTTATGATAGATTTTCCTGGTGACAGGCTTTCGTGCCTGAATTAAGGTATCAATGACTGACTCGGAGAAATCACGCTTTGATAAAATCAAGCATTCAATCTCCAGGCAGTCAGCCTCAGAGAAATTAGATTTGGATGGTTGAAAGGACCTTGAAGTAGAAGGTCCTGTCTCAGTGGCAGAGTCCATGGTGGAAAGGATGACATGTCCACCAGATGTGCATACCAAGTCCTGCGTGGCCATGCAGGCGCTATCAAGCTCACTGATGCTCTCTCCTGCTTGATTTTGGCAATCAGATGAGGGAGCAGAGGAAACGGTGGAAACACATAAGCCAGGTTGAAGGACCAAGGCGCTGCTAGAGCATCTATCAGCGTTGTCTTGGGGTCCCTGGACCTGGATCCGTAACAAGGAAGCTTGGCGTTCTGGCGAGATGCCATGAGATCCAGTTCTGGTTTGCCCCAACGATAAACCAATTGAGCAAACACCTCCGGATGGAGATCCCACTCCCCCGGATGAAAAGTCTGACGTAGTTCTCTACACCTGGGATATGGATAGCTGATAGGTGGCAAGAGTGAATCTCTGCCCAGCGAATTATCTTTGAGACTTCTAATATCACTAGGGAACTCCTTGTTCCCCCTTGATGGTTGATGTAAGCCACAGTCGTGATGTTGTCCGACTGAAATCTGATGAACCTCATTGTCTCTAAATGAGGCCAAGCCTGAAGAGCATTGAATATCGCTCTTAGTTCCAGAATGTTTATTGGAAGGAGTGACTCCTCCTGAGTCCACGATCCCTGAGCCTTCAGGGAGTTCCAGACTGCACCCCAACCTAGAAGGCTGGCATCTGTCGTCACAATTGTCCAATCTGGCCTGCGAAAGGTCATACCTTTGGACAGATGGACCCGAGATAGCCACCAGAGAAGAGAATCCCTGGTCTCTTGATCCAGATTTAGTAGAGGGGACAAATCTGTGTAATCCCCATTCCACTGACTGAGCATGCAGAGTTGCAGCAGTCTGAGATGTAGGCGTGCAAACGGCACTATGTCCATTGCCGCTACCATTAAGCCGATTACTCCGTCAGGTAAATTTTAATTTCTACAGAATCTATCAGAGTTCCTAGGAAGGAAACTCTTGTAAGGGGGGATAGAGAACTCTTTTCCTCGTTCACCTTCCACCCATGCAACCTCAGAAATGGCAACACTATGTCCGTATGAGACTTGGCAATTTGGAAGTTTGACTCCTGAATTAGGATGTCGTCTAAATAAGGGGCCACTGCTATGCCCCGCGGCCTTAGGACCGCCAGAAGCGACCCCAGAACCTTCGTAAAAATTCTTGGGGCTGTAGCTAGCCCAAAGGGAAGAGCTACAAACTGGTAATGCCTGTCTAGGAAGGCAAACCTGAGAAACCGATGATGATCTTTGTGTATCGGAATGTGAAGATAAGCATCCTTTAAATCCACTGTAGTCATGTATTGACCCTCCTGGATCATAGGTAGGATGGTACGAATAGTCTCCATCTTGAATGATGGAACTCTGAGGAATTTGTTTAAGATCTTTAGATCCAAAATTGGTCTGAAGGTTCCCTCTTTTTTGGGAACTACAAACAGATTTGAGTAAAATCCCTGTCCCTGTTCCTCCTTTGGAACTGGATGGATCACTCCTATAACTAGGAGGTCTTGTACACAGTGTAAGAATGCCTCTCTCTTTATCTGGTTTTCAGATAATTGTGAAAGGTGAAATCTCCCTTTTGGGGGGGAAGCCTTGAAGTCCAGAAGATATCCCTGGGATATAATTTCCAACGCCCAGGGATCCTGAACATCTCTTGCCCACGCCTGGGCGAAGAGCGAAAGTCTGCCCCCTACTAGATCCGTTATCGGATAGGGGGCCGTTCCCTTTCATGCTGTCTTAGAGGCAGCAGCAGGCTTTTTGGCCTGCTTACCCTTGTTCCAGGTCTGGTTAGGTCTCCAGACCGTCTTGGACTGAGAAAAAGTTCCCTCTTGTTTTGCATTAGAGGAAGTTGATGCCGCACTTGCATTGAAGTTTCGAAAGGCACGGAAATTAGACTGTTTGGCCCTTGATTTGGACCTATCCTGAGGAAGGGCATGACCTTTTCCTCCAGTGATATCAGCAATAATCTCCTTCAAACCAGGCCCAAATAGGGTCTGCCCCTTGAAGGGAATGTTAAGCAGCTTAGACTTTGAAGTAACGTCAGCTGACCATGATTTAAGCCATAGTGCTCTGCGCGCCTGAATAGCAAAACCAGAATTCTTAGCCGTTAATTTAGTCAAATGAACAATGGCATCAGAAACAAAAGAATTGGCTAGCTTAAGTGCTCTAAGCTTGTCAAGTATGTCATCCAATGGAGTCGCTACCTGTAGAGTCTCTTCCAGAGACTCAAACCAGAACGCCGCAGCAGCAGTGACAGGAGCAATGCATGCAAGAGGCTGTAGGATAAAGCCTTGTTGAATAAACATTTTCTTAAGGTAACCCTCTAACTTTTTATCCATTGGATCTAAGAAAGCACAACTGTCCTCGACAGGGATAGTAGTACGCTTTGCTAGAGTAGAAACTGCTCCCTCCACCTTAGGAACTGTCTGCCATAAGTCCCGTGTGGTGGCGTCTATTGGAAACATTTTTCTAAAAATAGGAGGGGGAGAGAACGGCACACCTGGTCTATCCCATTCCTTAGTAATAATTTCTGTAAACCTTTTAGGTATTGGAAAAACATCAGTACACACCGGAACTGCATAGTATTTATCCAGTCTACACAATTTCTCTGGCACTGCAATTGTATCACAGTCATTCAGAGCAGCTAAAACCTCCCTGAGTAACACGCAGAGGTGCTCAAGCTTAAATTTAAATGTAGAAATATCAGAATCAGGTTGCATCATCTTCCCTGAGTCAGAAATATCACCCACAGAAAGAAGCTCTCCTTCTTCAGCTTCTGCATATTGTGAGGCATTATCAGACATAGCTCTTAAAGCGTCAGTATGCTCTGTATTTCGTCTAACTCCAGAGCTATCTTGCTTTCCTCTAAATTCAGGTAGTCTGGCTAATACCGCTGACAGTGTATTATCCATGACTGCCGCCATGTCTTGTAAAGTAAACGCTATGGGCGCCCTAGATGTACTTGGCGCCATTTGAGCGTGAGTCCCTTGAGCGGGAGTCAAAGGATCTGACACGTGGGGATAGTTAGTCGGCATAACTTCCCCCTCGTCAGATTCCTCTGGTGATACATTTTTTAAAGACAGAATATGATCTTTATTGCTTAAAGTGAAATCAGTACATTTGGTACACATTCAAGAGGGGGCTCCACAATGGCTTTTAAACATAATGAACAAGGAGTTTCCTCTATGTCAGACATGTTTATACAGACTAGCAATGAGACTAGCAAGCTTGGAAAACACTTTAAATCGAGTTAACAAGCAAATATAATAAACGGTACTGTGCCTTTAAGAGAAACAAATTTTGTCAGAATTTGAAAAACAGTGAAAAAAGGCAGTAAATCAAACAAAATTTTTACAGTGTGTATAATAGGCTAACAGAGCATTGCACCCACTTGCAAATGGATGATTAACCCCTTAGTTCAAAAACCGGATCAAAAAAACGATCTAGACATTTTTAAACAGTCACACCAAACTGCCACAGCCTTGCTGTGGGCCTTAACACAGTGGAAAGCCTCAGGAAACTGTTTCTAGGCAAATTTAAGCCAGCCATGTGGAAAAAACTAGGCCCCAATAAAGTTTTATCACCAAAGTATATATAAAAACGTTTAAACATGCCAGCAAACGTTTTATATTGCAAATATAAAAGAGTATTACCTCAGAAAATAAGCATGATACCAGTCCGCTATTAAATCACTGTATTCAGGCTTACCTTACATAATATTGGCAACAGCAGCATTTTCTAGCAATCACATCTTCTAGAAAAATACTTAACTGCACATACCTCATAGCAGGATAACCTGCACGCCATTCCCTCCGCTGAAGTTATCTCTCTCTTCAGTCATGTGTGAGAACAGCAATGGTTCTTAGTTACAACCTGCTAAGATCATAGGAAATCACAGGCAGATTCTTCTATTTTTCTGCCTGGGAAACAAAATAGTACAACTCCGGGTACCATTTAAAAAATAATAAACTTTTGATTGAAGTAAAATAACAGCTACATTTCACCATTTCTCTCTTACTACCTCCATGTTTGTTGAGAGTTTGCAAGATAATGACTGGATATGGCAGTTAGGGGAGGAGCTATATAGAAAGCTCTGCTGTGGGTGTCCTCTTGCAACTCCTTTTGGGAATTGTGGCCTGTCAAAGGACAGTGCCTTTGTCTAAATGTGTGATGGGGGATTTTATGCTTCCCCCCCTGGGAGTGCCCTGTGTGCATGTAACCTAAATAAAAAGCAGGCTGGGCATCCCAGTCCTCAGTTCTTGGTTGTCCCTCAATCGCAGCGTTGACTCGTTTTTGTGGGCAGAAGGGTATCCTAGCTGTACTACAGCTAAGGGGGATTATTCTACATTTGCGAGACTCATATAGAATACTATGGAAAGCAGTTTCTCCCCTCTTCAGCAATAGGAATCCAGGCTACTAAGCGGTCCATCTCTCAGCGAGACTAAGGGTAACCGTAACATTTGGCGGCAGCGGTGGGATTTTTCCTGGATTTCCTAGGAGAGGTACAGAACGGATGGAGAGCGCTTACGAAAAATTGAAGCGTACAACCCTAAAGGATTTACTTGAAAGCAGAGGGGGGTACGCCAGCAACCGGCCGAGGAGAGAGCTGATCGCAGAATTGACCGAACTGGATCAGAGCTTCACAATGGCGGAAACACCGACCACGATTAGTGACGAAAAAACCAGGATTGTTCGGGAGAGGCTCTCACTGTACGGGCCGAACCCCTCCATGGAATTGGTACAGCAGTTGATGGCGGAAGCGGACAAGGATATACGAGAGACTCGAGCCCACGAACTCAACCTAGCGAACGCACACCGCAATGCTGAAGCCCCGCAGGTAATCATCCCTGTCGAAAATGCTGGGAGACCCAAGATACCCTATGCGGCATTTCGACCCTTCCTAGAGAGCGAGACAGGGATTGATGAATATTTGGCGGACTTCGAAAGGCAATGTGCCCTGCACCAGATTCCCAACAGGGAGTGGCCCACGATATTGTCTGGGAAACTATCCGGGCGAGCCCTGGAAGCCTTTCGTACTCTGGGTGCTGAGGAAGTGACACAGTATGAGCTAGTTAAGGAGACACTGTTGCGACGGTACGCAGTAACTCCGGACGCGTATCGCCGACAGTTTCGGGGCACGAAAAAGAAGCCTAACGATACCCATATGGAATGGGCGCACCGAATGCGGAGAGCGGCAAATCACTGGATGAGCGGAAGTAAAGCGGTGACTGGTGAGGAAATTTTACAATTGTTTCTCTTAGAACATTTTTATAATGGCATGGAACAGCAAGGGAAGGAATGGCTGCGAGACAGGCAACCTTCTACCTTAGAAGAAGCAGCCAAATTGGCCGATGAACATTATGACTCCCGTCTTCACGAACCCAGAGAGGTTTACCGTGCACCCCCTCGTGCTGAATTCCGAGCCCCGGTGCCCGCAGGGCCCGCCCGACACTCAGGACCACCCAATAACAGCTCTGAGCGTCCCAGACCGACTTGCCACCGATGCAAGCAACCAGGGCATTTCATGGCTAGCTGCCCCCTTAATACGCACCAGACACCCAGGAATTACAATTACCCCTCTGGGGCATATCGTCCGGCCCGGACCCTCTGTGTTAACCAAGAGGCCCCTATGGAGGAATATTTGGGGCCGCTTCACGAGGCGGACCCTGTATATGCTGCCTCAGATAACCGCCAGCACCATCGGCAGAAGGTATGGCTCGAGGGGCGATCTACCGAGGGATTGAGAGACACAGGGGCTACTATCACGCTGGTACAGAGTCATTTGGTGCCGGAGCACAAGCGATCTGGACAGACTGTGGCCGTTAGAGTGGCGGGGGGGGATGTGTACAAAATTCCAACAGCTAAAGTGCATCTTGATTGGGGAGCGGGAAAGGGGGCTGTGAACGTGGGCATAATGGATAATTTACCTGCCGAAGTACTACTGGGCAATGATTTGGGCCCCATGACTTCTGCCTATGCTCCAGTATGCAACAACGAGGCGGACCCAGTGACTACACGGGCCCAAGCCCGGACGGAGCGAGAACTCTCACCAGTGCGGGAGACACAGGTAAGACCTACCCCGACATTGCCTGACATGTTAGGCCCCATACCCTGGGACACCCCAGATGCTTTCGAGACAGAGTCTAAGACTGACCCGACCTTACAAAAGTACCGGGAACGAGCAGAGACCGGAGGGGGCGGGGCAGATAATGAAACATTCTTATGGGAAAAAGGGAAACTATACCGCTGGACAGAGAAAAGGGGACAGCGTAGGCGACAGCTGGTAGTGCCCCACAAATACCGTCAAGAAATCCTCAAGATAGGCCATGACATCCCCTTAGCAGGCCACCTAGCTGTATCCCGTACCCTACACCGCATTACTCACACGTTCTTTTGGCCAGGGGTACACGCCGACGTTAGAACTTACTGTAACACCTGCGATGTGTGTCAACGAGTAGGAAGGCGAGGCGATCACCCTAAAGCCCATCTAGTAAATATGCCCATTGTAGAGGAACCCTTCAGCCGGGTTGCTATTGACCTAGTGGGACCACTGGCTACCCCTAGTCCCTCCGGTAAGCGCTACATTCTTACCGTAGTGGACTACGCTACCAGGTACCCAGAGGCTGTCGCCCTATCCAACATACAAGCGGATACGGTAGCGAATGCACTAGTACAGGTGTTCTCCCGGGTAGGATTTCCAAAAGAAATCCTATCCGACCGAGGCACCCAATTTACGGCTGAATTGACCCAACAACTCTGGCAGGTTTGCAAAATTAAGTCCCTCCTGAGCTCCCCATACCACCCCCAGACGAACGGGCTGTGTGAGAGGTTCAATGGGACCCTCAAGCAAATGCTCAAGACGTTCACTCAGGAATACCGAGACTGGGAACGCTTCCTGCCGCACCTCCTTTTTGCTTATCGGGAGGTGCCCCAGGAAACGACAGGGTTCTCTCCCTTCGAGTTGCTCTACGGAAGAAAGGTACGGGGACCCCTAAACCTGATCCGGGAGCACTGGGAGGGAGAGATGGAGACTGACGGTGTCCCCATTGTGCCATACGTGCTGGAACTCAGGGACCGAATGGAGCAATTAGCCAAATCCGTGCGGGCTAATCTCCAGTCGGCCCAGAGAAGACAGAAAGTATGGTACGATCGGGGGGCCCGAAAGAGAATCTTTACCATAGGACAAAAGGTGTTAGTACTTAAGCCGGTGAAGACAGACAAATTGCAGGCGTCCTGGCAGGGCCCCTACCAGATCGTAGAGAAAAGGGGAGACACCACTTATGTGATAGCTAGCTGCCACGACAACAATCTTAGAAAGACATTCCATGTAAACATGCTCAAGGAATATTTTGAGCGACCAGAGAACGTGACGGCCGTATGTTGTTCCCCTCAGACCTATTAGAAAAGAGTCTCCCCACAGGTATAGTGGCTCAGGTTCAGATAGGAGACCGACTTAGCCCCACTGAAAGGGAGCAGCTCAACCAACTCCTACAGTCCAAACACCTCACCTTCTCCCCGAAGCCAGGGTACACTACTTTAACCACCCACCAGGTAGATACTCCGGGACAAGCTCCCTTGCGCCAGGCTCCGTACCGAATCCCCGAAGCAGTTAGGATAGGAATGAAGAAGGAGATCGATGAGATGCTCCAACTCGGGGTAATTGAGCCCTCCGATAGTCCCTGGGCCTCCCCAGTTGTCTTGGTGCCCAAGAAAGATGGGACCACCCGGTTCTGCGTAGACTATCGGAGGCTCAATGAAAAGACCGTGACGGACGCTTACCCTATGCCCAGGGTAGACGAGCTACTCGATCGTATAGCCAGGGGAAATTACCTGACCACTATTGACCTCTGCAAAGGTTACTGGCAGATTCCCCTGGCCCCGGAGGCTATCCCCAAGTCGACATTCGTCACCCCATTCGGCTTATATCAGTTTAGGGTAATGCCGTTTGGGATGAAGAATGCCCCAGCTACATTCCAGCGCTTGGTGGATAGGCTCCTGGATGGCTTCCAGAGTTTTGCTTGCGCCTACCTGGACGACATAGCGATCCACAGTGAGTCATGGGAGGACCACTTAGCTCACATAGGAATGGTTCTGGATCAGATCCGGGCTGCTGGCCTGACTCTGAAGCCAGAAAAATGCCACTTTGGGATGGCCGAGGTACAGTACCTGGGTCACCGGGTGGGGTGTGGAAAGCAGCGACCAGAGCCGGCCAAGATAGAAGCTGTCGCCAATTGGCCCACCCCCATCACTAAGACTCAGGTCCTAGCCTTCCTGGGCACGGCAGGGTACTATAGACGGTTCGTACCAGACTACAGCACACTTGCCAAACCCCTGACTGACTTGACCAAGAAGAACTTACCTCGACAGGTCCTGTGGTCTCCCCACTGTGAAACGGCTTTCCAGGCTCTCAAAAATGCTCTAATTAACGCTCCTGTCTTGGCGGCTCCAGCCCTTAACAAACGTTTTATCGTCCACACAGATGCTTCCATGTTCGGGCTGGGAGCCGTCCTCAGCCAAGTAGGCGAAGATGGAGGGGAGCACCCAGTTGCCTACATCAGCCGGAAGCTCCTGCCCCGTGAAGTCAGCTATGCAGCGGTCGAAAAGGAGTGTTTGGCTTTGGTGTGGGCATTAAAGAAATTGACTCCCTATTTATATGGGCAGGAGTTCACTCTGGTCACCGACCATAACCCGTTGGTGTGGCTGAACCGGGTCTCTGGAGATAATGGCAGGCTATTACGTTGGAGTTTATCGTTGCAACCCTTCAATTTCACCATTACTTACAGACCTGGGAAACAGAATGGCAACGCCGACGGGTTGTCCAGACAAACCGACCTCAGCCCCGCATAACCAGCGGTCTGGACAGCCTTAGTCTGCCCCGAAAAGGGGTCAGACCGTGTCTGCCAGAGTGTTCCACAGAAAGGGAGCACTGTTACAGAAGCATTAGTTATTTTGTTGTGAAGAAACTTATTTCCCAGCAGCAATGCCTGAACCAGCCAAGCCAGCGCCTAAGAAGGGCTCCAAGAAAACTGTAACAAGTATCATTTCATAAAGGGTTAACTCTGTTCAGTTTTGAGAAAACTATTTTCTGAGGCAGGTTTCCTAGCATATTGTGTACTGTAATTAAGTTTGTGATAAGCATTCACTGCTAGGTGATAAGAAGGACTCAATTGTTTTCTTGTGTGTACTTGTTATCTGCGGTGGCCTGTCCAAGGGCTTTGTCTAAATGTGTGATGGGGGATTTTATGCTTCCCCCCCTGGGAGTGCCCTGTGTGCATGTAACCTAAATAAAAAGCAGGCTGGGCATCCCAGTCCTCAGTTCTTGGTTGTCCCTCAATCGCAGCGTTGACTCGTTTTTGTGGGCAGAAGGGTATCCTAGCTGTACTACAGCTAAGGGGGATTATTCTACATTTGCGAGACTCATATAGAATACTATGGAAAGCAGTTTCTCCCCTCTTCAGCAATAGGAATCCAGGCTACTAAGCGGTCCATCTCTCAGCGAGACTAAGGGTAACCGTAACAAGAATATCCCACAAGTAATGGATGATCCGTGGACTGGATACACCTTACAAGAGAAAAGCATGTATCATTCCTCCTGACCATATCATTGGACTCATAGAATATTTTAGTTCAAAAATAAAAAATAATTTAAGCCTGGATCCATCCATCCCTTACGATCTATTACAACAACATCCTGATGGTTTATATTACAGAGATGGGAAATTATACGTTCCGTCCACATTACGTGTAGCAGTTCTTAAACAAGTATGTGATGCACCTTTATCTGGACATCAAGGTATTTACAAAACCATTCAATTACTTAAAAGAAATTTCTGGTGGCCCCAAATGCACAAAACTGCAACAGACTATGTAACTACATGTACTGTATGTATAACCTCAAAACATCAAAGAAAAGCACCTTCTGAGATATTAACTTCACTTCCCATTCCACAAGAACCTTGGGAAGCTATAGCAATGAATGTTATTGTTGACCTTCCTCTCTTCCATACCTACAACACCATTCTAGTTGTCATTGATCAACTAACAAAAATGGCATATTTATTCTTCTAACTGCTATACCTTCAGCTCCCAAAACTGTAAGTATCACTACAGATAGAGGTGTACAGTTCACCTCCAAGTTTTAAAGAGAACTGTGTTAAATTCTTTCAATTGAAAATAGATTCATTAGTGCTTACTGTGACGAGACCAATCTCGCCACATTGCATTGGAGGAGCCTGGTTGCCGGCCTGCTGCCTTTAGACTATGGCCCCATGTTGAAACGCCCAATTATCTCCTGGATAGAAGACTCTGTGGAACTGGTTTTGGGCAGAAAAGACATGCTTCATTTGGTAACAAAGGACTTCAACCTAATTTTTAAACCCCTGAACCTATTGAATTTTGGATATGCTTGTCCCCAAGTTATACTGGTTAAAATGATATAAGTTTTATGTATTTGTGATGTATACTTTTAAAGTTATGAATAATGTGGGAAAACTGTATTTCTCTGCCTGTGATAATTACATCAACCATTGTGTAAGGTAATTGTATCCCAGGCAGAGGGGAGGATTTTGTGTGGGAGTGTCTGAGAGTATTGTATGTGTTTATTGGTTGTTTTACAAAACCCTGGGGGTGGTACTAATGTGTAAGAATGTGTATTTAAGAACAATAAACACACAACTCTGGCTGATATCTGTTTGACCCTCACCATGGAGCTTTGCCTCGTGCTTGGGGGAGGGAGAGGGGAAATTTACTGTATACTGAGCCTCTGGAAGGGAAGATCTACTAAACAGCGGTTTAACCCTTTTATGCTTGGGGGTGCCGTAACACTTACCATCCCCAAACCAATGGATTGATGGAGAAAACCAACCAATGGTTAGAGCAATTCCTCCTTTGTTTCGCCACATACTTAAAAGGCGATTTAACCACCTTCCCCTCTCTGTATTTGCCTTTAACAACACGCTAAGCAGCACTACTAAACACACTACCTTCTTCGCAAATTATGGGTTCCACCCACCCTTCTATATCCTTGCTCCAAAAAGTTCAAATAACAGAGCCGTTACTGACACCTTAACTACTATCCAAAAAGGGGTGAGAGTAACACATGCCAACATCAAATCTGCACAGTCCACACAAAAATTCTACTCCAATCAACATAAACGTCAACCCCCCTTGTATAATGTAGGAGATGGTTGTCCATGAAAAATGTAAAGCTTCAGACACCTTTAAGTAAACTATTTGTTGGACCCTTCCCGATCATCAAGATTGTCAATTCCAATTCTGTCCGTTTACAATTACCACTATCTTATCACATACATTCCACTTTTCATGTTTGCTTACTGAAACCCTATAAGCAGGATTCTTTTAACCGTTTACCACAACCACCTCCAGCAGTAATAATTGAAGGAGAGACTGAATACCAATTGGATTCTATACTAGATTCTAGAATCCATAGAAAACGTCTACAATATATTTTCAGATGGATGGAATATAATGTATCTGAAGATTATTGGATTGATGCTACTGATGTTAAAGCCCCCCCACTTAATTAGACATTTCCACCGGTTCCATCAACTCAAACCTGCACTTCAGCCTGGAAGGCTTCTTTTAGAGGGGGGTCCTGTCATGTATTTGTGCCTTGTTCCTTTAAATCTCTGCTTGTATTACATAACTTCCCTATAAAGGGGAACGACTCCTCTATCTAGATGCTTAGATATTGTCAAGCCTTACAGTGTTCCTGTGTAATAACCTGTTTCAGCTTTCCCTGGATACTTCCTGTCTTCTCTTTCTCTGAATCTCTGCAGAGTTCTATCGTCAGTCAGTTTGCGTTCACTCCTACCCAGATTCTCTCAGCAACTCATCTACGTTGTTTTCAACCTCTCTGTAGCAAGCCGGCTACAATGTTTTATCAAAGTATCAGGTTTGCTGCTTCATTTTATAGCTCATTTTTTCCTGCACTGACTGTCTCATACTCGCATGTTAAGCTAACTGTTTCAATCGTGCTGCTGCAAGAATCTTACCATTCAACTTGTACTTTTGCTTCTTTATTTCTGTGTTATTTGAATCTGCTAAGCTTTGTGACTTAATACTAGTTCCATTTGTATTTAAAGTAACCATTTAGCATACTATAAGTACTAGCACTATAATAATAGCAGAATTTATTTATCAGTATTTCCTCTTTTAACTTCTGCTTATACATTCAATCAAAACCTTCAGTTCATGACAAGCTGTATATGAAACTTCTTCTGTGAAGGAGCGTGTGTTACATAATTTGGATGTAGTCCGAGCTTTAAAATTCTATCTTCATGCTACCAAGAACTTTCGTCATTCCTCTACCTTGTTCATTTTGTATGCTGGTAAGGGCAGGGGCCAGAAAGTCACTGTGGCTACCCTTTCCTTTTGGTTGAGAAGTGTCATCCATATGGCATATGATGAAGCTGGTCTGCAGCCTCCTGTGGGAATTACGGCTCATTCTACTCGTGCAGTGTCTTCGTCGTGGTCCTTTAAGAATGAAGCTTCTATGGAACAAATCTGTAATTTGATGTTTTTGCTTCAGCAAAGGCTTCCTTTGGGAGAAAGTTGCTTCAAACGGTGGTGCCTTCAGTTACGGTCTGCCTGCCTTGTTTAGCCCTCCATATTCATTCTGCGTCCTCTTTAGCTTGGGTATTGGATTCCCAAGAGTAATGAATGGATTTGTGGACTTTCACTGCCATTAGAAAGAAAACAAAATGAATGCTTACTGTATAAATTATTTTCTTTCTTGGCAATGAGAGTGCACAAACCCGCCCTGTTCAATTTTTCTTTTTTTGTGCGGCAGTTTTTTCCTCTTCTTCCGGGACCGCTAGTGTTTATCTTACTTTCCTGTTCTTCTGCTGAATTACTGGGGAAGTAGGGGAAGTGTGAGAGAAACTTAATGCTTTGACTGGGGTGTATTTGCCTCCTCCTGGTTGCCAGGTGTTGTATTCCCAACAGTAATGAATGGATTTGTGGACTCTCACTGCCAAGAAAGAAAATAATTTATCAGGTAAGCAGAAATTTTGTTATTTGCATTAGAATGTCCCTTTAAATTATATATATATATATTTTTAAAAAAACCATAAAGATCATTTGTACAAGATTTTAATAACATTTATTGAGATGCTGACAGTAACCAAACACATTAAATGATTATAGAAAAGGTGAAAATGTTTAGTTCATTTTTTTGTTAAACAAAACGAAAATAACATTATATAATAGGATAAAGATATAAATGATCTTGTCTGAAATTTGGATTCTCTTACAGTTTTACAGAAATGTGCTCAAATGGAACAAAACAAAATTAACGCATTTCAACAAATGATACAAAACATGAAATTTTCCTTATGGGGTTCACTATTTTATGACCTGGGGCAAACCTTTTAATCTCAGTATCTTAATGCACCAATTTTAAGCTATTTTTTTTACCAGGCAGATATTCACTGAACTTTAAAAACTATGTGTTAGATGCCTGGATGTTGTAGATTTGATATGAGAAGAATGTGTTCATTTTAAGGGGTGGAGTTAAATAGCAAATAATACTTAAAACAAAACAAAAATTAAAAAGTGCTCAAACAGACAACAGAATGACCAAAAAACTAAATTCAGTACATGAGTTACATTTGCATAACAAAAATGGCATTGATTTAAATTACTATCGGAGAAGTAATAAAGTAATTTATGTCATTATATTCTTTAATAATATATATATTTATAATACATATATTTTGTGTCATGAAATAAACAATTTTAGCCTGGATTTCATTTCCTTTTTAGTTTGTTCACTTTAATTTTCCGTTATGCATGTACGATAAAGCTGTCCAAGAATTTGTAGAACGAGATGAAGAATCCACTGTGAAAGTGTTCAAAGCAATTTCTAGAAACATTGCCATATGTACAAATGGCTGAAAAGTCTTCCAGTTCCAAAGTTCACAAAAAAAAACAACCCATAGTAAGTGCCTCACTTGTCCTTTATGGTAGGCTATATTCATTATTCTTAAAGGTTCCAAGTTTCTTTGTGTGTTTAATTTTTTGCAGCACTTTTGCACATGATGAGCAGTTGTAGTTTATGGAGTACAATTCCAAAAAAATAGTGAATGAGGTCTTGTGCAATCCAGTTCACGCTTACCCAGATGAACGGGATTTTAATTTTTTCACAACTCTAGTTACTTGAGAAGCCATTCATTCACTGCAAAAGTGAATTAAAGAAAGGAGTTATTATAATCAACTGCTTCCAATTGAAAGGTACATCAAACACATTGAGATTATAATAGAAAATGATTAATTATGCATCTTAAAATATACATTTTTGCAATATACTTTCATTATTCATTTCGCCCCTTTTTTCCTGTGATTTAAAGTATTGGTATAATGCCAATCGGCCCGCACTGCTGCAAATCAAATAGCTGGTTTAGGCAATTTGCAGCATTTAAAAAACCTAATTGACAGAATTTGCTTTCTGGCCTCTCTAGGGGGTCAATTTATTATAGTGTGAGCGGACATGATACGATGTAGCGGATCATGTCTGCTGCACATTGATAAATGCTGACAGCATACGCTGTCGGCATTTATCATTGCACCAGCAGTTCTTGTGAACTACTGGTGCAATACCGCCCCCTGCAAACGCTAGAAGGGGGTGTCAATCGACCCTATCGTATTCAATTGGGTTGATTTCTGTCCGCCGCCTCAGAGCAGGCAGACAGGTTATGGAGCAGCGTTCTTTAGGCCCCTGCTTCATAACTTCTGTTTCCAGCGAGTCTGAAGGCTCGCCGGAAACATGGGGCATCAAGCTCCGTAGGAGTGTTGTACGAAGCACACTTTTTACACAAATGTGTGATGTGTTTATTGTTCCTTTAATGGTTAATATAAAGAAACTTTCATTATGTATTTTTTTTTCTTTGGGGAAGATCTGTGAAAATCCTAGCAGAAATCAAGTTGAAGAGCCATCTATATCCCTGTTTGGGTCTTTTGTGTGTGTTTGTTTTACTTCATTTGGATATTTCAGTAATTGTATTCATTCAAACTGCAGCTCTTCTCATTTTGAAAACAAAGTAAAAAATCCCCCTAACTGTGATATGATGTTTACATATTGGTGTTAGCCGCACTGCTCAAGTAGAAACAGCAACATCTATTGGCCAATAAGGGTCAGTACTTTCTGAAAGGGATGGGGGATATTGCCCCAACCCCCTCTGTCCCTTCCCTTCTAGCCAAACCTAGGTCTACCTAGCGACACCCCAACCACCTAGTAAATCCCCAGCTCCACCCACTGAACACTCTGACTCCACCCACACTAGCTCAGTCTCTTCTTATCTTGCCAAGTCCCCGATGGTGCTAGCCGCACCGCAACCACTTAGTCACATCCCCAGCTACACCCACTGAACACATTACATTCACCTTCCACCCATACTAGCTCAGTGTCTCCTTATCTAGCCAAGTCCCAGAAAGCCTAGCCACACCCCCAACCTCTTAGTTACATCCCCAGCTCTCCCTACTGAACACTTTACACTCACCTTCCACCCACATTGGCTAAGTCACTTCCTATCTAGCAAAGTCCCAGACTGCTTAGCCACACCCCCAATCTCCTAGTCATATTTTTATGACATACTCAGCTCTGCTCATTGAAAACATGCCACCTGCCTCCACCAACAGAACAACCGCAACTACCTTACAGGCCTCAGCTTCCTGGGTACATGCATGAAGTTTTACAGAATGTTTGCCCCCTCCAAAGCAATAATGGCCAATCCAACAGCTTTTTATTTCCTCTGCCACTCAAAATTCTTGTCCTGGGACATTTTGTAAAATAGATATCTCAAGTGTTTTGCTTTTTTTTACAATATAACAATTACTGTGATCATTATTTCATGACAAAAACAAAACAAAACACGAGCGTTCATACCTTTATATTGTAGTTTTTGTGTTCTCTTATTTGGACAATCTTTCCCTTGTAAACTAAAGTTGATATTCGTGCGGATGCAGCGGTTGTTAAGAGGCTGAACTGGTCTAAAATTGTCACTCATACTTGAGAATATCTGAGATGGCTGGTTTTGGCTTAGAAGTCGTAAAGAATGCATCTGCAAAGAAATACAAAAACAGTTACATACAAATCTCGCAATGTATTGATATAATCTAGCTAAGAAAGCAAATACGGTTCTAGAAGTTATAAAGTGCTCCTGCGTAGGTAATCTCACAATATGTATGCCAAATTATGCAGCGCTTTACAAATAAATGATAATAATAATAATTTTGTTACAAATGCACATTCGTTATACGAAACACGGATATTCATCTCGTTTCAACGAATGGAATATCCGATTGAATGCTGCATGAAAATGAAAGTGAAAGAAACAATAATTATGTACTAATCCCGTCCTCTTCTGCACAGAGCCCCGGCCGTGTTAATAGGAGGCTTTTTGCGGTGGCTCCCAGGGCCTGCAGTAAATGAGAAGGTCACCTATTAGCCAGCGCTTTGTGAAGAAGGATTAGCCCAGCTCTTCAGTGTGCTAAAGGGAAGTATTTTACACTACAGGTGAATTTCACCTGTAGAAAAATGATATTTACATTTGTTTAATGTCAATGTTCCACAAATTGATGTTTTTCGTTTAGTTTAAAGGGACAGTCTAGGCCAAAATAAACTTTCATGATTCAGATAGAGCATGTAATTTTAAACAATTTTCCAATTTACTTTTATCACCAATTTTGCTTTGTTCTCTTGGTATTCTTAGTTGAAAGCTTAACCTAGGAGGTTCATATGCTAATTTCTTAGGCCTAGATTTAGAGTTGGGCGGTAGCCGTGAAAACCAGCGTTAGAGGCTCCTAACGCTGGTTTTAGGCTACCGCCGGTATTTAGAGTCAGTCATTAAAGGGTCTAACGCTCACTTTCCAGCCGCGACTTTTCCATACCGCAGATCCCCTTACGTCAATTGCGTATCCTATCTTTTCAATGGGATCTTTCTAACGCTGGTATTTAGAGTCGTGTCTGAAGTGAGCGTTAGAAATCTAACGACAAAACTCCAGCCGCAGAAAAAAGTCAGTAGTTAAGAGCTTTCTGGGCTAACGCTGGTTTATAAAGCTCTTAACTACTGTGCTCTAAAGTACACTAACACCCATAAACTACCTATGTACCCCTAAACCGAGGTCCCCCCACATCGCCGCCACTCGATAAAAAATATTTAACCCTTAATCTGCCGACCGCCACCTACGTTATACTTATGTACCCCTAATCTGCTGCCCCTAACACCGCCGACCCCTATATTATATTTATTAACCCCTAATCTGCCGACCGGACCGCACCGCTACTATAATAAAGTTATTAACCCCTAATCCGCCTCACTCCCGCCTCAATAACCCTATAATAAATAGTATTAACCCCTAATCTGCCCTCCCTAACATCGCCGACACCTAACTTCAATTATTAACCCCTAATCTGCCGACCGAATCTCGCTGCTACTGTAATAAATGGATTAACCCCTAAAGCTAAGTCTAACCCTAACCCTAACACCCCCCTAAGTTAAATATAATTTAAATCTAACTAAATAAATTAACTATTATTAAATACATTATTCCTATTTAAAGCTAAATACTTACCTGTAAAATAAACCCTAATACAGCTACAATATAAATTATAAATATATTGTAGCTATTTTAGGATTAATATTTATTTTACAGGCAACTTTGTAATTATTTTAACCAGGTACAATAGCTATTAAATAGTTAATAACTATTTAATAGCTAAAATAGTTAAAATAATTACAAAATGACCTGTAAAATAAATCTTAACCTAAGTTACAATTAAACCTAACACTACACTATCAATAAATTAATTAAATAAAATACCTACAATTAAACCTAACACTAAACTATCAATAAATTAATTAAATACAATACCTACAAATAAATACAATTAAATAAACTAACTAAAGTACAAAAAATAAAAAAACTATGTTACAAAAAATAATAAAATATTTACAAACATTAGAAAAATATTACAACAATTTTAAACTAATTACACCTACTCTAAGCCCCCTAATAAAATAACAAAGACCCCCAAAATAATAAAATGCCCTACCCTATTCTAAATTACAAAAGTTCAAAGCTCTTTTACCTTACCAGCCCTGAACAGGGCCCTTTGCAGGGCATGCCCCAAGAAATTCAGCTCTTTTGCCTGTAAAAAAACACATACAATACCCCCCCAACATTACAACCCACCACCCACATACCCCTAATCTAACCCAAACCCCCCTTAAATAAACCTAACACTAAGCCCCTGAAGATCTTCCTACCTTGTCTTCACCTCACCGGGTATCACACCGATCCGCTTAGTGTTAGGTTTATTTAAGGGGGGTTTGGGTTAGATTAGGGGTATGTGGGTGGTGGGTTGTAATGTTGGGGGGGGGTATTGTATGTGTTTTTTTACAGGCAAAAGAGCTGAATTTCTTGGGGCATGCCCCGCAAAGGGCCCTGTTCAGGGCTGGTAAGGTAAAAGAGCTTTGTACTTTTTTATTTTAGAATAGGGTAGGGCATTTTATTATTTTGGGGGTCTTTGTTATTTTATTAGGGGGCTTAGAGTAGGTGTAATTAGTTTAAAATTGTTGTACTATTTTTCTTATGTTTGTAAATATTTTATTATTTTTTGTAACTTAGTTCTTTTTTATTTTTTGTACTTTAGTTAGTTTATTTAATTGTAGTTATTTGTAGGAATTGTATTTAATTTATTTATTGATAGTTTAGTGTTAGGTTTAATTGTAGATAATTGTAGGTATTGTATTTAATTAATTTATTGATAGTGTAGTGTTAGGTTTAATTGTAACTTAGGTTAGGATTTATTTTACAGGTAATTTTTTAATTATTTTAACTAGGTAGCTATTAAATAGTAAATAACTATTTAATAGCTATTGTACCTGGTTAAAATAAATACAAAGTTGCCTGTAAAATAAATATTAATCCTAAAATAGCTACAATATAATTATAATTTATATTGTAGCTATATTAGGGTTTATTTTACAGGTAAGTATTTAGTTTTAAATAGGAATAATTTATATAATAAGAGTTAATTTATTTAGTTAGATTTAAATTATATTTAATTTAGGGGGGTGTTAGTGTTAGGGTTAGACTTAGCTTTAGGGGTTAATCCATTTATTAGAGTAGCGGTGAGCTCCGATCAGCAGATTAGGGGTTAATACTTGAAGTTAGGTGTCGGCGATGTTAGGGAGGGCAGATTAGGGGTTAATACTATTTATTATAGGGTTATTGAGGCGGGAGTGAGGCGGATTAGGGGTTAATAGCTTTATTATAGTAGCGCTCAGGTCCGGTTGGCAGATTACGGGTTAATAAGTGTAGTTAGGTGGAGGCGACGTTGTGGGGGGGGCAGATTAGGGGTTAATAAATATAATATAGGGGTCGGCGGTGTTAGGGGCAGCAGATTAGGGGTACATAGGGATAACGTAGGTGGCGGCGGTGTACGGAGCGGCAGATTAGGGGTTAATAATAATATGCAGGGGTCAGCGATAGCGGGGGCGGCAGATTAGGGGTTAATAAGTGTAAGGTTAGGAGTGTTTAGACTCGGGGTACATGTTAGGGTGTTAGGTGCAGATGTAGGAAGTGTTTCCCCATAGGATACAATGGGCTGCGTTAGGAGCTGAACGCGGCTTTTTTGCAGGTGTTAGGTTTTTTTTTTCAGCTCAAACAGCTCCATTGTTTCCTATGGGGGAATCGTGCACGAGCACGTTTTTGAAGCTGGCCGTGTCCGTAAGCACCGCTGGTATCTAGAGTTGCAGTGGCGGTAAATGATGCTCTACGCTCCCTTTTTGGAGCCTAACGCACTGAAAACCCTGCCATTATGTGAACTCCAAATACCAGCGGTCTTTAAAAGGTGCGGGGAAAAAAAAGCACGCGTAGCTAACGCACCCCTTTGGCCGCACAACTCTAAATCTAGGCCTTAGACTTTGAAGCCCACCTCTTTCAGATTGCATTTTAACAGTTTTTCACCACTAGAGGGTGTTAGTTCACATATTTCATATAGATAACACTGTGCTCGTGCACGTGAAGTAAACTGGGAGCAGGCACTGATTGGCTAGACTGCAAGTCTGTCAAAAGAACTGAAAAAAGGGGCAGTTTGCAGAGGCTTAGATACAAGATAATCACAGAGGTTAAAAGTATATTATTATAACTGTGTTGGTTATGCAAAATTGGGAAATGGGTAATAAAGGGATTATCTATCTTTTAAAGCAATAAAAAATTCTGGTGTAGACTGTCCCTTTAAAACGAGGCAAATACTGAATAGCACGGGCACTAATTTTTTTTAACTGTTTTTGAATACTTGTAATGTACGTGTAAGATTCTGCCTAACTAACGGCTAGATTACGAGTTTTGCTGTAAGATGAAAAAGCAGCGTTAACAGGTCCTAACGCTGCTTTTCACTACCGCTGCTATTACGAGTCTTGCAGGTTTAGGGGCACTGCACATTTTTTTGGCCTTACAGAAAACCAACTTACGTAAACTTTGTAAACCCTTTTTTCTATGGAATTTTCATAGCGCCGGTATTACGAGTCTGTCCTGGGAGGCCAAAAAGTGAGCGGTACACCCTCTACCTCCAAGATTCCTAACGCATTCTAAAGTCAGTAGTTATGAGTTTTACACTACAACGCTGTAGCATAAAACTCATAACTAAAGTGCTAAAAAGTACACTAACACCCATAAACTACCTATTAACCACTAAACCGAGGCCCTCCCGCTTTGCAAACACTAAAATAAATTTATTAACCCCTAATCTGCTGCTCTGGACATCGCCACCACTAGAATAAACTTATTAACCCCTAAACTGCCGCACTGCCGCCTCGCAAACACTAGTTAAATATTATTAACCCCTAATCTGCCACCCCTAACATCGCCACCACCTACATTATACTTATTAACCCCTAATCTTCTGCTCCAACCTACATTATACTTATTAACCCCTAATCTGCTGCCCCAACATCGACGACACCTACATTATATTTATTAACCCCTAATCTCCCGTCCCCAATGTCGCCGCAACCTACCTACTTTTATTAACCCCTAATCTGCCGCCCCTAATGTCACTATATTAAATGTATTGCGTTAGCTACGCGTGTTTTTTTCCCCCCGCACATTTTAAATACCGCTGGTATTTAGAGTTCACAGAAGGGCTGCGTTAGGCTCCAAAAAGGGAGCGTACAGGCATATTTACCGCCACTGCAACTCTCAATACCAGCGGTGCTTACGGACGCGGCCAGCTTCAAAAACATGCTCGTGCACGATTCCCCCATAGGAAACAATGGGGCCGTTTAAACTTGAAAAAAACACCTGCAAAAAAGCAGCGTTCAGCTCCTAACGCAGCCCCATTGTTTCCTATAAGGAAACACTTCATAAGTCTGCACCTAACACCCCTAACCTTACACTTATTAACCCCTAATCTGCCGCCCCCGCTATCGCTGACCCCTTCTGTATATTATTAACCCCTAATCTGCCGCTCCGTACACCGCCGCAACCTACTTTATCCCTATGTACCCCTGATCTGCTGCCCCTAACACCGCCGACCCCTATATTATATTTATTAACCCCTAATCTGCCGCCCCCAACGTCGCCGCCACCTACCTACAATTATTAACCCCTAATCTGCCGACCGGACCTCACCGCTACTCTAATAAATGTATTAACCCCTAAAGCTAAGTCTAACACTAACACCCCCCTAAGTTAAATATAATTGAAATCTAATTAAATAAAATAAGTCTTATTAAATAAATTATTCCTATTTAAAGCTAAATACTTACCTGTAAAATAAACCCTAAGCTAGCTACAATATAACTAATAGTTACATTGTAGCCATCATAGGATTTAAATTTATTTTACAGGCAACTTTGTATTTATTTTAACCAGGTACAATAGCTATTAAATAGTTAATATCTATTTAATAGCTACCTAGTTAAAATAATTACAAAATTACCTGTAAAATAAATCCTAACCTAAGTTACAATTAAACCTAACACTACACTATCAATAAATTAATTAAATACAATACCTACAATTATCTACAATTAAAAATAATACTACACTATCAATAAATTAATTACATACAAATACCTACAAAGAAATACATTTAAATAAACTAACTAAAGTACAAAAAATAAAAAAAGAACTAAGTTACAAAAAATAAAAAAATATTTACAAACATTATAAAAATATTACAACAATTTTAAGCTAATTACACCTACTCTAAGCCCCCTAATAAAATAACAAAGCCCCCCAAAATAAAAAAATGCCCTACCCTATTCTAAAATAAAAATAGAAAAGCTCTTTTACCTTACCAGCCCTTAAAAGGGCCTTTTGCGGGACATGCCCCAAAGAATTCAGCTCTTTTGCCTGTAAAAAAAAAACATACAATACCCCCCCAACATTACAACCCACCACCCACATACCCCTAATCTAACCCAAACCCCCCTTAAATAAACCTAACACTAAGCCCTTGAAGATCTCCCTACCTTATCTTCACCACGCCGGGTATCACCGATCCATCCAGAAGAGGCTCCGAAGTCTTCATCCAAGCCCAAGTGGGCTGAAGAGGTCCATCATCCGGCTGAAGTCTTGATCCAAGCGGGGGCTGAAGAGGTCCATCATCCGGCTGAAGTCTTCTATCAAGCGGCATTTTCAGTCTTCTTTCTTCTGGATCCATCTTCATCCCGCCAACGCGGAACATCCATCCTGGCCGATGACTTCCCGATGAATGAAGGTTCCTTTAAGGGACGTCATCCAAGATGGCGTCCCTTGGATTCTATCAGCCAATTGGAATTAAGGTAGGAAAATTCTGATTGGCTGATGGAATCAGCCAATCAGATTCAAGTTCAATCCGATTGGCTGATCCAATCAGCCAATCAGATTGAGCTTGCATTCTATTGGCTGATCGGAACAGCCAATAGAATGCAAGCTCAATCCGATTGGCTGATTGGAGCTGAATTCTTTGGGGCATGCCCTGCAAAAGGCCCTTTTAAGGGCTGGTAAGGTAAAAGAGCTTTTCTATTTTTATTTTAGAATAGGGTAGGGCATTTTTTTTATTTTGGGGGGCTTTGTTATTTTATTAGGGGGCTTAGAGTAGGTGTAATTAGCTTAAAATTGTTGTAATATTTTTATAATGTTTGTAAATATTTTTTTATTTTTTGTAACTTAGTTCTTTTTTTATTTTTTGTACTTTAGTTAGTTTATTTAATTGTATTTCTTTGTAGGTATTTGTATGTAATTCATTTATTGATAGTGTAGTGTTAGGTTTAATTGTAGATAACTGTAGGTATTTTATTTAATTAATTTATTGATAGTGTAGTGTTAGGTTTAATTGTAACTTAGGTTAGGATTTATTTTACAGGTAATTTTTTAATTATTTTAACTAGGTAGCTATTAAATAGATATTAACTATTTAATAGCTATTGTACCTGGTTAAAATAAATACAAAGTTGCCTGTAAAATAAATATTAATCCTAAAATAGCTACAATATAATTATAATTTAAATTGTAGCTATATTACGGTTTATTTTACTGGTAAGTATTTAGCTTTAAATAGGAATAATTTATTTAATAAGAAATAATTTATTTAGTTAGATAAAAATTATATTTAACTTAGGGGGGTGTTAGTGTTAGGGTTAGACTTAGCTTTAGGGGTTAATACATTTATTAGAGTAGCGGCGAGGTCCGGTCGGCAGATTAGGGGTTAATACTTGAAGTTAGGTGTCGGCGATGTTAGGGAGGGCAGATTAGGGGTTAATACTATTTATTATAGGGTTATTGAGGTGGGAGTGAGGCGGATTAGGGGTTAATAACATTATTATAGTAGCGGTGAGGTCCGGTCGGCAGATTAGGGGTTAATAATTGTAGGTAGGTGGCGGCGACGTTTGGGCCGGCAGATTAGGGGTTAATAAATATAATATAGGGGTCGGCGGTGTTAGGGACAGCAGATTAGGGGTACATATGGATAACGTAGGTTGCGGCGGTGTGCGGTCGGCAGCTAAGGGGTTAAAAATTTTTATTATAGTGGCGGCGATGTGGGGGAACCTCGGTTTAGGGGTACATAGGTAGTTTATGAGTGTTAGTGTACTTTAGAGCACAGTAGTTAAGAGCTTTATGAACTGGCGTTAGCCCAGAAAGCTCTTAACTCCTGGCTTTTCTCTGCGGCTGGAGTCTTGTCGTTAGATTTCTAACGCTCACTTCAGCCAAGACTCTAAATACCAGCATTAGAAAGATGCCATTGAAAAGATAGGATACGCAAATGGCGTAGGGGGATCTGCGGTATGGAAAAGTCGCCTCTGGAAAGTGAGCGTTAGACCCTTTCCTGACTGACTCTAAATACCAGCGGGCGGCCAAAACCAGCGTTAGGAGCCCCTAACGCTGGTTTTGACGGCTAACGCAGAACTCTAAATCTAGCGGTTAGGGTTTATGTTTATTTTACAGGCAAGTTTGTATTTATTTTAACTAGGTGGAATAGTTACTAAATAGTTATTAACTATTTAATAACTACCTAGCTAAAATAAATACAAATTGACCTGTAAAATAAAACCTAACCTAAGTTACAATAACACCTAACACTTTACTACAATTCAATAAATTAACTAAATTAAATACAATTAAATAAATTTAATTAAATTAGCTAAATCACGAAAACAAACAAACACTAAATTACAGAAAATAAAAAAACATAATTTATGTAAGAACTTACCTGATAAATTAATTTCTTTCATATTAGCAAGAGTCCATGAGCTAGTGACGTATGGGATATACATTCCTACCAGGAGGGGCAAAGTTTCCCAAACCTCAAAATGCCTATAAATACACCCCTCACCACACCCACAAATCAGTTTAACGCATAGCCAAGAAGTGGGGTGATAAGACAAAAGTGCGAAAGCATAAAAAATAAGGAATTGGAATAATTGTGCTTTATACAAAAAAATCATAACCACCACAAAAAAAGGGTGGGCCTCATGGACTCTTGCTAATATGAAAGAAATGAATTTATCAGGTAAGTTTTTACATAAATTATGTTTTCTTTCATGTAATTAGCAAGAGTCCATGAGCTAGTGACGTATGGGATAATGAATACCCAAGATGTGGATCTTCCACGCAAGAGTCACTAGAGAGGGAGGGATAAAATAAAGACAGCCAATTCCGCTGAAAATAATCCACACCCAAAAATAAAGTTTAAATCTTATAATGAAAAAAACTGAAATTATAAGCAGAAGAATCAAACTGAAACAGCTGCCTGAAGTACTTTTCTACCAAAAACTGCTTCAGAAGAAGAAAATACATCAAAATGGTAGAATTTAGTAAAAGTATGCAAAGAAGACCAAGTTGCTGCTTTGCAAATCTGATCAACCGAAGCTTCATTCCTAAACGCCCAGGAAGTAGAAACTGACCTAGTAGAATGAGCTGTAATCCTTTGAGGCAGAGTTTTACCCGACTCAACATAAGCATGATGAATTAAAGATTTCAACCAAGATGCCAAAGAAATGGCAGAGGCCTTCTGACCTTTCCTAGAACCGGAAAAGATAACAAATAGATTAGAAGTCTTTCGGAAATTCTTAGTAGCTTCAACATAATATTTCAAAGCTCTAACTACATCCAAAGAATGCAAAGATCTCTCCTTAGAATTCTTAGGATTAGGACACAATGAAGGAACCACAATTTCTCTACTAATGTTGTTGGAATTCACAACCTTAGGTAAAAATGTAAAAGAAGTTTGCAACACCGCCTTATCCTGATGAAAAATCAGAAAAGGAGACTCACAAGAAAGAGCAGATAATTCAGAAACTCTTCTAGCAGAAGAGATGGCCAAAAGAAACAAAACTTTCCAAGAAAGTAGTTTAATGTCCAGTGAATGCATAGGTTCAAAAGGAGGAGCTTAAAGAGCCCCCAGAACCAAATTCAAACTCCAAGGAGAAGAAATTGACTTAATAACAGGCTTTATACGAACCAAAGCTTGTACAAAACAATGAATATCAGGAAGATTAGCAATCTTTCTGTGAAAAAGAACAGAAAGAGCAGAGATTTGTCCTTTCAAGGAACTTGCAGACAAACCTTTATCCAAACCATCCTGAAGAAACTGTAAAATTCTCGGAATTCTAAAAGAATGCCAGGAAAAATGATGAGAAAGACACCAAGAAATGTAAGTCTTCCAGACTCGATAATATATCTTTCTAGATACAGATTTACGAGCCTGTAACATAGTATTAATCACAGAGTCAGAGAAACCTCTTTGACTAAGAATCAAGCGTTCAATCTCCATACCTTCAAATTTAAGGATTTGAGATCCTGATGGAAAAAAGGACCTTGCGACAGAAGGTCTGGTCTTAACGGAAGAGTCCACGGTTGGCAAGAGGCCATCCGGACAAGATCCGCATACCAAAACCTGTGAGGCCATGCTGGAGCCACCAGCAGAACAAAAGAGCATTCCTTCAGAATCTTGGAAATTACTCTTGGAAGAAGAACTAGAGGCGGAAAGATATAGGCAGGATGATACTTCCAAGGAAGTGACAATGCATCCACTGCTTCCGCCTGAGGATCCCTGGATCTGGACAGATACCTGGGAAGTTTCTTGTTTAGATGAGAAGCCATCAGATCTATTTCTGGAAGTCCCCACATTTGAACAATCTGAAGAAAAACCTCTGGGTGAAGAGACCATTCGCCCGGATGTAACGTTTGGCGACTGAGATAATCCGCTTCCCAATTGTCTATACCTGGGATATGAACCGCAGAAATTAGACAGGAGCTGGATTCCGCCCAAACCAGTATTCAAGATACTTCTTTCATAGCCAGAGGACTGTGAGTCCCTCCTTGATGATTGATATATGCCACAGTTGTGACATTGTCTGTTTGAAAACAAATGAACGATTCTCTCTTTAGAAGAGGCCATGACTGAAGAGCTCTGAAAATTGCACTGAGTTCCAAAATATTGATCGGTAATCTCACCTCCTGAGATTCCCAAACCCCTTGTGCTGTCAGAGACCCCCAAACAGCTCCCCAACCTGTCAGACTTGCATCTGTTGAAATCACAGTCCAGGTTGGAAGAACAAAAGAAGCCCCCTGAACTAAACAATGGTGATCTGTCCACCACGTCAGAGAGTGTCGTACAATCAGTTTTAAAGATATTAATTGAGATATTTTTGTGTAATCCCTGCACCACTGGTTCAGCATACAAAGCTGAAGAGGTCGCATGTGAAAACGAGCAAAGGGGATCGCGTCCGATGCAGCAGACATAAGACCTATAATTTCCATGCATAAGGCTACAGAAGGGAATGATTGAGACTGAAGGTTTCGACAAGCTGAAACCAATTTCAGACGTCTCTTGTCTGTCAGAGACAGAGTCATGGACACTGAATCTATCTGGAAACCTAAAAAGGTTACCCTTGTCTGAGGAATCAATGAACTTTTTGGTAAATTGATCCTCCAACCATGATCTCGAAGAAACAATACAAGTCGATTCGTATGAGATTCTGCTAAATGTGAAGACTGAGCAAGTACCAAGATATCGTCCAAATAAGGAAATACCACAATACCCTGTTCTCTGATTACAGACAGAAGGGCACCGAGAACCTTTGTAAAAATCCTTGGAGCTGTTGCTAGGCCAAACGGCAGAGCCACAAACTGGTAATGCTTGTCTAGGAAAGAGAATCTCAGAAACTGATAGTGATCTGGATGAATCGGAATATGCAGATATGCATCCTGTAAATCTATTGTGGACATATAATGCCCTTGCTGAACAAAAGGCAGGATATTCCTTATAGTTACCATTTTGAATGTCGGTATCCTTACATAACGATTCAATATTTTTAAATCCAGAACTGGTCTGAAGGAATTCTCCTTCTTTGGTACAATTAAGAGATTTGAGTAAAACCCCAGCCCCTGTTCCAGAACTGGAACTGGCATAATTACTCCAGCCAACTCTAGATCTGAAACACATTTCAGAAATGCTTGAGCCTTCGCTGGATTTACTGGGACACGGGAAAGAAAAAATCTTCTTGCAGGAGGCCTTATCTTTAAGCCGATTCTGTACCCTTCTGAAACAATGTTCTGAATCCAAAGATTGTGAACTGAATTGATCCAAATTTCTTTGAAAAATCGCAATCTGCCCCCTACCAGCTGGGCTGGAACGAGGGCCGCACCTTCATGTGGACTTGGGAGCTGGCTTTGGTTTTCTAAAAGGCTTGGATTTATTCCAGACTGGAGATGGTTTCCAAACTGATACCGCTCCTGTGGGTGAAGGATCAGGCTTTTGTTCCTTATTGTGACGAAAGGAACCAAAACGACTATTAGACATAAATTTACCTTTAGATTTTTTATCCTGTGGTAAAAAAGTTCCTTTCCCTCCAGTAACAGTTGAGATAATAGAATCCAACTGTGAACCAAATAATTTATTACCCTGGAAAGAAAGGGAAAGCAAAGTTGACTTAGAAGACATATCAGCATTTCAAGTTTTAAGCCATAAAGCTCTTCTAGCTAAAATAGCTAGAGACATATACCTGACATCAACCCTAATGATATCAAAGATGGCATCACAAATAAAATTATTAGCATGTTGGATTAACAATGCTATGAGAATTATGATCTGTAACTTGTTGCGCTAAAGCTTCTAACCAAAAAGTTGAAGCTGCAGCAACATCCGCTAAAGATATAGCAGGTCTAAGAAGATTACCTGAACATAAGTAAGCTTTTCTTAGAAAGGATTCAATTTTCCTATCTAAAGGATCTTTAAAGGAAGTACTATCTGCCGTAGGAATAGTAGTATGTTTAGCAAGAGTAGAGATAGCCCCATCAACCTTAGGGATTTTATCCCAAAACTCTAATCTGTCAGATGGCACAGGATATAATTGCTTAAAACGTTTAGAAGGAGTAAATGAATTACCCAAATTATTCCATTCCCTGGAGATTACTTCAGAAATAGCATCAGGGACAGGAAAAACTTCTGGAATAACTACAGGAGATTTAAAAACCTTATTTAAACGTTTAGATTTAGTATCAAGAGGACCAGAATCCTCTATTTCTAATGCAATTAAAACTTCTTTAAGTAAAGAACGAATAAATTCCATTTTGAACAAATATGAAGATTTATCAGCATCAACCTCTGAAACAGAATCCTCTGAACCAGAGGAATCATTATAAGAATCAGAATGATGATGTTCATTTAAAAATTCATCTGAAAAATGAGAAGTTTTAAAAGACCTTTTACGTTTACTAGAAGGAGGAATAACAGACATAGCCTTCTTAATGGATTTAGAAACAAAATCTCTTATGTTAACAGAAACACTCTGAGTATTAGATGTTGATGGAACAGCAACAGGTAATGTAACATTACTAAAGGAAATATCTGCATTAACAAGTTTGTCATGACATTCATTACAAACAACAGCTGGAGGAACAGATACCACAAGTTTACAGCAAATACACTTAACTTTGGTAGATCCAGCATCAGGCAGTGATTTTCCAGAAGTATCTTCTGACTCAGGGTCAATCTGGGACATCTTGCAATATGTAATAGAAAAAACAACATATAAAGCAAAATTGATCAAATTCCTTAAATGACAGTTTCAGGAATGGGAAAAAAAAAAATGCCAGTGAACAAGCTTCTAGCAACCAGAAGCAATAAACAATGAGGCTTAAATAATGTGGAGACAATAGTGACGCCCAAATTTTTTAGCGCCAAAAAAAAAGACACCCACATTATTTGGCGCCTAAATACCTTGGCGCCAAAAATGACACCCCATCCGGTAACACCGACACTTTTGGCGCAAAAAAACGTCAAAAATGACGCAACTTCCGATGACACGTATGACGCCGGAAACACAGAAAAAAATTTTGCGCCAAAAAAGTCCGCGCCAAGAATGACGTAATAAAATGAAGCATTTTCAGCCCCCGCGAGCCTAACAGCCCACAGGGAAAAAAAGTCAAATTTTAAGGTAAGAATAAAATGATTTATTCATATGCATTATCCCAAATATGAAACTGACTGTCTGAAATAAGGAACTTTGAACATCCTGAATCAAGGCAAATAAATGTTTAAACACATATATTTAGAACTTTATATAAAAGTGCCCAACCATAGCTTAGAGTGTCACAAAAATAAGACTTACTTACCCCAGGACACTCATCTACATGTAGTAGAAAGCCAAACCAGTACTGAAACGAGAATCAGTAGAGGTAATGGTATATATATAAGAGTATATCGTCGATCTGAAAAGGGAGGTAAGAGATGAATCTCTACGAACGATAACAGAGAACCTATGAAATAGACCCCGTAGAAGGAGATAATTGAATTCAAATAGGCAATACTCTCTTCACATCCCTCTGACATTCACTGCACGCTGAGAGGAAAACCGGGCTCCAACCTGCTGCGGAGCGCATATCAACGTAGAATCTAGCACAAACTTACTTCACCACCTCCATAGGAGGCAAAGTTTGTAAAACTGATTTGTGGGTGTGGTGAGGGGTGTATTTATAGGCATTTTGAGGTTTGGGAAACTTTGCCCCTCCTGGTAGGAATGTATATCCCATACGTGACTAGCTCATGGACTCTTGCTAATTACATGAAAGAAACAAATTACAGATCTTTAAACTAATTACACCTAATCTAATAGCCCTATCAAAATAACCCCCCCAACAAAAAAAAAAACCCCTAGCCTAAACTAAACTATCAATAGCCATTAAAAGGGCCTTTTGCAGGGCATTGCCCCAAAGAAATCAGCTCTTTTACTTGTAAAAAAAAATACAAACACCCCCCCCAACAGTAAAACCCACCACCCACACAACCAAGCCCTCAAATAAAAGCCTAACTAAAAAAAACTAAGCTCCCCATTGCCCTGAAAAGGGCATTTGGAAGGGCATTGCCTTTAAAAGGGCATTTAGCTCTATTGCAGGCCCAAAGCCCTAACCTAAAAAATAAACCCACCCAATACACCCTTAAAAAAATCCTAACACTAACCCCCAAAGATTCACTTACCGGGAGAAGTCTTCACCCAAGCGGCAAGATGTCCTCAAGGAAGACGGCAGAAGTGGTCCTCCAGACGGGCAGAAGTCTTCATCCAGGCGGCATCTTCTATCTTCCTCCTTCCGACACGGAGCGGCTCCATCTTCAAGATATCCGGCGCGGAGCATCCTCTTCAAACGACATCTTCTTCAGAATGAATATCACTTTAAGTGACGTTATCCAAGATGGCGTCCCTTAGATTCCTATTGGCTGATAGATATCTATCAACCAATCGGAATTAAGGTAGAAAAAATCCTATTGGCTGATACAATCAGCCAGTAGGATTGAGCTCGCATTCTATTGCATGATTGGAACAGCCAATAGAATGCCAGCTCAATCCTATTGGCTGATTGCATCAGCCAATAGGATTTTTTCTACCTTAATTTCGATTGGCTGATAGAATTCTATCAGCCAATCGGAATCTAAGGGACGCCATTTAAGGGCTATTGATAGTTTAGTTTAGGATTTTTTTTATTTTGGGGCGCTTTTTTTATTTTGATAGGGCTATTAGATTAGGTGTAATTAGTTTAAAGATCTGTAATTTGTTTTTTATTTTTGGTAATTTAGTGTTTTTTTGTGTGAATTAGCTAATTTAATTGAATTTATTTAATTGTATTTAATTTAGTTAATTTATTTAATTGTAGTGTAGTAGTGTTAGGTGTTAGTGTAACTTAGGTTAGGTTTTATTTTACAGGTAAATTTGTATTTATTTTAGTTAGGTTGTTATTAAATAGTTAATAACTATTTAGTAACTATTCTACCTAGTTAAAATAAATACAAACTTGCCTGTAAAATAAAAATAAACCCTAAGCTAGCTACAATGTAACTATTAGTTATATTGTAGCTATCTTAGGGTCTATTTTATAGGTAAGTATTTAGTTTTAACCCCTTAAGGACCAGCGACGTACCCTGTATGTCACTGGTCTTTTTTTGGGACTTGATTGTTTTATAGCGCGGTCTTACCACCAGCGTTGAGACTGCTCTATTCCACAAAGCCTGCTGGAGGGAGGGCATTAATAGCCTGTTCTTGCTAGACTAATGCTATTATGTCCTGAAAAAAACCCTTAATGACCAGTGACATACAGGGTACATTGTGGTCATTAAGGGGTTAAATAGGAATTATTTAGTTAATTATAGTAATTTTCTTTAGATTTATTTAAATTATATTTAAATTAGGGGGTGTTAGGGTTAGACTTAGATTTAGGGGTTAAAACATTTTATATGGTGGCGGCGACGTTGGGGGCGGCAGATTAGGGGTTAATAAGTGTAGGTAGGTTGCGGCGACATTGGGGGCGGGAGATTAGGGGTTAATAAATATAATGTAGGCGTTGGTGATGTTGGGGCAGCAGATTAGGAGTTAATAAGTATAATGTAGGTGGTGGCGGTGTCCGGAGCGGCAGATTAGGGGTTAATGAGAATAATGTAGGTGTCGGCGATGTCAGGGTGGCAGATTAGGAGTTAATAAGTATAATGTAGGTGTTGGCGATGTCAGGGGCAGCAGATTAGGGGTTAATAAGTGTAAGATTATGGGGTGTTTAGATTCGGGGTTCATGTTAGTGTGTTAGGTGTAAACATAAAATGTGTTTTCTAATAGGAATCAATGGGGCTGCGTTACTGAGATTTACGCTGATTTTTGGCAGGTGTTAGACTTTTTCTCAGCCGGCTCTCCCCATTGATGTCTATGTCTGGCACGTAAAACCAGCTCACCGCTCACTTAAGCAGCGCTGGTATTGAAGTGCGGTATGGAGCTCAATTTTGCTCTACGCTCACTTCTTGCCTTTTAACGCTGGGTTTGTAAAAACCTGTAATACCAGCGCTGCAGGTAAGTGAGCGGTGGGAATAAACTGCACGGTAGCACCGCATACCTCATAACGCAAAACTCGTAATCTGGCCGTAAATATTTCGCCCGTGCACAACTCTTATAATAATAATGATTTAGCACTTTTTTAGTACACGTATTTTTAAAATTTATTTTATTTATTTATTTTACATGCAAATTCGCCGCTAATCAATGGGTCTTAATACATTTAACATATTAATATTTGATTATACGTATAAAAATAATGAAATCTGTTGATTCAGGTAGTACTTAGATAATCACAATCAAAGTCTTTAAGATTTCTTAATTGTATTTAAGTAGTTTCAATCAATGGAGTATGTTCTAATTCTTTAGAAAAAACTTTTTAACTAGCCATTTAAGTCTAAGAGACCTTCTGTAGCTTCATTTATTCAATAGACTTTTTTTTTAAAGGGTTTACAATTAATTATACAAAATAGATCTACTTAATGACGCATACGGTACGTGTCTGCAATCAAACCGTATGTCATAGAGAGTCATAGTTTAATATAAAGATTACACCAACCTCACCTTTAAAAAAGTTTGCCATGAAGACATTTAAAGGGACAGTAAACAATTTGCAATAATAACACACTTCTGCAGTTACAAAAGATTAAAGGGACACTGAACCCAATTTTTTTTCTTTTGTGATTCAGATAGAGCATGCAATTTTTTTTTTAAATCCTTTTATTTTTTTAACCAACAATTGGCACATATGAGCATTAATACATAATCAACTAATAAGAAACACGATCAATAACTTCAGGTGTTCATGCATAATTACCAAACATATAATATGTAATACAATCAATAAAGGGTGTGCAGAACATCTTAACCCAAAACATTGAAAACCAACTTTTAGTATATGCCTAGTGTTGGAGTTTTTTTTTTTTATCTTCGAAAAAAAAAAAAGAAAAAAAAAAAAAACAATACAACAACCGAAGGAAAGAGGACAAAGACAAAAAACAAACAAACAAAAAAAAGAAAAAAGGGGAGGAGGGGAACCGAAAAAAGGAACGAACCAAGAAGATATAAAGGGTAGGGAAGGGAAAAGAAGGGGCAGGGGCCCTCACCCCTGTCCCCCCCACATGGAGCCGACAATTAAAGAAAAGGGGGGAAGTGAAGGAGGGGGCCCTCCCGCGGGGATTCCAAGAGACATCTAAATCTCTTTACTTTATTTAATCATTACCAAAGACCAAGAAGTACCAGTTCCGAATTTCTAAAAGGGAATATTAGGTCATTCATTTCTGTGGCAGGTAGTGACTTAATGAAAATTGACCATTTACAAAAAAATTGTTTAATGTCTGATTCATTATCTAAGTTAGTGTCTCTTTGTTCTAGAGAACATTGTTTTTTCAGACAGTTTTTTATCTCTGGAATCGATGGGATTGCTCTTGATTTCCATTTTTTGAAGATGAGGTATCTGGTTGCCAGTATGGAGAGAAATATTAGTTTGTGGCATGGGTTGTGGTTCTTAGGGCCAAAAATAATTGATAGTTGTGAGAGACTCACGTGGGGGATTTTAAGGGTCCTATTGAGCCAAAACTCTAGTTTCCGCCAGAGATGCCTTATTCTAGGGCAGCTCCAGATCATGTGAATTAAATCGACTGTAGGAAGTGAGCACTTTGGGCATTTATTGAAGCTGGAGTTGTAGATTTTGTGGCCCTTTTGAGGAGTGAAGTATGAATTGTGAAGGAGCTTGACATGTGTCTCCCGCCAAGTGGCTGAGAGAGTGACCTGGGCCACTTTACGAATTGAAGACTGAATGGTTTTAACGTCAATGCCAACATGTGGAACCAACTGGTTCCACATCCTGGTAATTTTTCCAAGCTCTGTTTCGTCCTTACCTGATTTAATTAGCTGATAGCAAAAGGAAATAGAGCTAATTCCATTTTTAAACAAGGTGAACCAACTTCCCAGCTTACCCAAGGTCCAGTTCCAGCCAATCTCCCTCATTAACTCAAGTAGTAAATGTCTGCTTTGCAGAAAAGCATAGAAATCTTTATTATTGATTTGGAACTCTGTTTTCAAATTGTCAAAAGATTTCACACAGTTCCTTTCTATATCCCATAGTTGTATTTTTGAATATTACGGAGTCTACTCCTGCCGGAAAATTCGGGTTCCCCTGTAGCGGGAGATATTGGGAGACTTTGCAATTTAAAGACAATATTTTACCCACCTTCCACCAGGCCTTTAAAGGATTGGAAAAAGATTTGAGCATTTTAATTTTACCTGGTAATTCTTTAGGTGGGCAATGAATTAAGGCTAATGGTAGATAAGGATAGCAGATATTTTCTTCTAGAGAGTTGTTCATAACATAGTTACTTTGAGAGATCCAGTCAACCACCACTCGGGTCAAAAAGGCATAATTGTATGATCGGATGTCTGGGAGTGCAAGGCCACCATTATCTTTTGATAGGGAGAGTTTGTTTAAAGATATTCTCGGTCTCTTTCCCTGCCAGAGGTATTTATTAAGTGCACTGTTAAGACATCGCACATCCCTCTGTAGAAGGATTAATGGAATATTTTGTAATACATAGAGAAGCTTGGGGAGCAAGGTCATTTTAAATAGAGCAACCCGTCCAGAGATGGAAAGTGGCAATGATTGCCAGATTTTAAGTTTCTCCCTAATGTTTGTTAATACTGGGGGGATATTAAGTTCGTACAATTCCCCCGGCGAGGAGGGGATTAGGATTCCTAGATATTTGAGAAAATTTCTCGATACAGTGAAGGGGATATCAGAAGGAGAGTTGGGATTTTGTCTGAGCCATAGCAGCTCTGATTTTGCTTCGTTTATCTTATAGCCCGAGAAGGCACCAAAGCTAGTAGTAATGTCTAATAATTTGGGTATGCTGGTTTTAGTGTCTGAGAGATATAACAGTAAATCGTCAGCGTATAAGGCGATTTTTGTGACCTGCTTGCCCAGTTTAATTCCTGATAGTTGCTGCCTGACCATAATTGCCAATGGTTCAATTGAGACGTCGAAGAGCAGGGGGGACAAGGGGCAGCCCTGGCGTGTGCCCCTTCCAAGGATTATCCGTGGAGATGATAGATGGTTGACGATCAGAGTTGTACAAGGTTCCTTATACAAATTCATAATAAAATTAGCAAACTTACCTCTAAAGCCGAACTTGGCCAAGGAGGTAAAGAGATGGTCAAAAACTATTGAGTCAAATGCTTTCTCTGCATCGATTGAAACAATAGCCAGATCTAATGCTGCCCCGTCGCCCCCGCTCTCCGGCGCCTGCAAGTTCCTGAAATACTCTGCAATGGTCAGAGCCTCCCTGATTTTTGCTGAGGAGTTGCGTCCTTGAAGAAATCCAGCCTGGTCTGGATGTATAATAGTGTCCAGTGGTGCCTGAAGGCGCCCCGCGATAATAGAGCACATAATCTTATAGTCTCCATTTAGGAGAGCTATGGGCCTGTATGATTCCTTTAGGGAGGGGTCTTTTCCGCCCTTCAGGATTAGAATGGTGTTGGAGGCAGAAAAAGAGGTAGCTACAGGGTCACCACTAACATACATTTTATTAAATAAATTCTTAAGATAAGGAGCAATCTCAATATTCATGATTTTATAGAACTCGTTTGGGAGGCCATCTGGTCCAGGGGTCTTATTGGTGGTGAGATCCGTAATAGTTCTTATGATCTCTATTTCAGTTATTGGGGCATTAAGAGTGTCAAGCGCGTCAGTTGAGATTTTAGGACATGTGATATTGCTCCAAAAGTGAGATGCTTGGGTGAGGTCTGGGGTCCTGCGTGTATATAAGTCCTGATAATAACTGGTGAATGCCTTTGCTATCTCCTCCGACTTCTCAAGGAGGGTATCCTCCTGTTGGATACTCTCAATGGGGGATACCTTTTTCTCTCTTTTGACCAAGTTTGCCAGTAGCTTGCCCGATTTGTTCCCAAATCTGTACATTCTGGCTTGAAGTTTCAAGTCCCTCTGAGTCTCCTGGAAAACCGCAAATGTGTCTCTAGTATTTTTGGCCCTGATGTATTTTGCCCAGTTTATAGATGTTTTATCAAGTAAATAAGAATTATACGAGTTGATTAGTGAGTTAGTGATTTCTTTCTCTCTTGATCGTATTTTCCTGGATCTTTCAGCACTATAGGCTATGATTTCGCCTCTAAGGACAGCCTTAGCGGCTTCCCAGAAGACCAGGGGGGAGTCAATGTAAGTCTGATTATGATATAGATAATCAGAAAATTTAAGTTTGAGCCAATTTTTAAATTTCAAATCATTTGCGAGAAAGGAGGGGAAAACAAAACGAGGTGGGCAAGTTTTGTGAAGGTTAGACTGGATCTCGAGTGAAATAGGGCCATGGTCAGAGAGAAAAATCGGTAATATGGCTGTTTTCACTTCTGAAAGGGTTATTCTATCATTAATGAGGAAGAGATCAATTCTGGACAGCGTCTTGTGCGCTCTTGATAGACAAGTAAAATCCCTAACATTGGGATTCTGAAGCCTCCAAGCATCTCTAACTGCAAGATTATGTGTAATTAGTTTTATTAATTTGGTTTCTAAGTTGTCTCGTTTTTGTTTGCCCAGTTTATTGGTGGTTCTAAGTCTGTCAAGTGGGGAGTGTGGAGCCATATTGAAGTCGCCACCTAGAATTAAATGCCCCTCCTGGACCGCGAGAATTTTAGCCTGAAGTCTGGACCAGAAGGCTGGGTCTAGTTTATTGGGAGCGTAAACATTACACATAGTGTAGATTGCATTGTTTACTTTTGCTTTAACTATCACAAATCTTCCATCAGGGTCTGTTTCATTATAAGTGACCTCCAATTTGATTTTTTTCCCGATCAGGATGGCCACCCCCCTTCTCCTCCGATCTCCCGGGGAGAAGAAAATTTCTCTCACCCAGGAGGATTTAAGTTTCAAGGACTCCTCCGGCGACAAATGCGTTTCTTGTAGGAAAGCTATCTCTGACCCAAGTTTCCTAAGGTGTGTAAGAATAGCTTTCCTTTTGATAGGGGTGGAAATCCCACCCACATTCCAAGAGATTATTTTAAAATTTGCCATTTGTCACTAGCTGAGTCTTGAAGTGGAGTCCATGTGGGAGGGGGGAGAGGAAGGGGAGTGAGAGGAGTAGCAAAAAAAAAAAAAAAAAAAAAAAAAAGGAAAAGAAGCACACATAAGCACAAACACAGACATTTGGAAGAGAAGAAGAAAAAAAAAGAGACTGCATTACAGCAGTGACATCCTTAATTCTGACTTGGAATCTATAGACCTGACACATCTGCATCTTTTAAATATTGTTCTACCTCTTGTGTGGTGTTAAACAAATAGACGTTCTCAGCCTCTGTGATTTTAAGTTTTGCAGGGTAAATGATAGTAGCTTGATAACCCTGTTGAATTAATTTGGTGCAGATGGGGGCAAGCAACTTTCTTTTAGCTGTTGTTTCGGCTGAGAAGTCCTGGAAAAGGAGAATTTTAGATTCCCCAAGCGTAATGGGCTGATTTCTTCGGTAAAATTGCAGCAGTGTGACCTTGTCTTGAAAATTTAGTAATTTCGCTATCACCGGTCTGGGTCTATGGTTGCCTTTATTGTCCGCTCGGGGTCTGCCCATTCTATGTGCCCTTTCAACAAGAATTGGGGGGTGATTAGGGGGAATTTTAAGGAGTTGAGGTAGTGATTCAGAAATAAAAGAATTTAGATCCTCATAGGCTTTATCCTCAGGGATCCCTATTAACCGAATATTGTTCCTACGGGAACGATTCTCGAGGTCTTCAAGTTTGGCTTGCATAGCAGTGATGGAAAGGTTAGTGGAGTCTAGATTGGTATTGTGAAGAGTGGTGAGATCTTCAAGATCTGACACTCTCTGTTCAATTTCATTAATTCTATTAGCAAACTGTTTGACTTCCTGAGATAGAAGTGTGATGTCCTGTCTGATCTCCAATTTAAGTGTATCAAAATTAGGGGCCAGAGCTTCTGCTATTTTGGTAACCAGAGCTTGCATATCGAATGGCTCAGTCTGTAGGGGTGCCATAGCATTTGTTTCATGAGTTTCAGGCAATATGCCTGAAGTGTTCTTTGTTTTCCTATCTCTTTGCCTTGCGGCCATGGCAGGCGAGGTAGTCTTAAGGTGAGAGTGAAGAAATTTGTCCATGTAGTGAATAAGGGAAGGGGAGAACTTATTTGATTGGGGGGGTTCTCCCAGTGCACAAGTGGGGAATAAAAGGTGGGGGAGGGGGGGAGTGAAGGGTTGTGAGGGAAGTGCGGGCCAGGGGTTGTGTCTTGTTATCCTAGTGAAGGGGGAAAAAAATAATTAGTTAATAGGTTAATATAAAAGAAGGCAAAAAAAAGAAGGTCCAATCCAAAAAGTGAATTAAGACTCGCTCACCAAGCCATGTATATCAGAATTGAAGCAATTCAAGAGAGAGTCATTAGACTAAGCAAGATGATTACCTGCTGTTTTACCTACTGTTGTACTGATTGGTGGCTTAATTTATCAAAGATCAAAGAATATACACCGGCATATTCACCAAGTCATATGTGGGTTGAAAATAGCAGTAAGAGAGAGGTATACAAGGGGAGAGAACGAAAAAAAAAAAAGAAAAAAAAGAAAAGAAAGAAAAGAGAGAGCAAAAAGGAGTTTCACTAAACGATACACAGTATATACGCCTCCCTGAGTTTTCTCCGGACAATTATAGAGCTGTGTAATATCGAATACTAAGTACCCCTGAGTCAAGACTCAATAAGCTTAGATATATTCTTTTAAATAAGAATAGGTTACTACGTCTTGAATGATTTAATCTCTGTATACACAAATGCACAGCTTTTTACTTCATAAACTATGATGCAGCTCTAGACTATTCTTTGAATAATTTATATAAATGTTTTACCCTTTTAAATCAAGATAGCTTTTGTAATATTCAACAAGGTCCCTTCAGATAATGTCAAAGGTCTGCTTTGTTATTCTCGACATGTTTGTAAGTATTCAGTTTCAAAAGTCTAATAATGGTTTCAGAAGAATTAGAGGACTACTAAGGGGTAAATACTGATAATTATCTGAAAAGTTGATTAAGTTTAACTATAAAGATTTAAATTTTTAAAGACTCACATATTCTATATAACTTAGGCCTTCTTATGCAATTCTTAAATTTATGCTAGTAAGAGAAATACTGTAGGCAGGCTGTAGAAAAGATAACTATGTTAACTGTATTAAATTAATAGCCGCTGATTGTCATTGCGTATAAAAGCAGGTTTTAAGTTTAACAGACTTGAAATGAGATATCCCCAGGACTTTGTGTTTAATAAGTCAGCACAAAACAGGGACCCAGGTCAAAGTAACAAAAAGTAGATTCTGAGATCAACTATGTTGCAGTTTTAAATAACCCAGGGGAGAATAGATTTTCCTTTTACTTTCCCTCTCCTACCCTTTCCCTCTGTACTACGTTCTGAGTAGCTCTGGATGGAATTTTATGAGCTTGAGCAGAATGTTCACACAACATACATTGTATCAATCATGATTTACAAATTTTGTGATTAGGTACACTGAGTCTTATTGCGTTACACAGATTATCCCTGAACATATAGGTACGATGTTCATCTGAGCTTCCCTTAAATCGACCAAGAGCGATATATGAGTTCAATGCTTTTGAGAGCCGTTCTATTAGTAACTGAAGAGGCTTTTTATTTCCAGCAAAGCCCAGAACATAGGGGGGGTAATAAATGGTGATCCTTAAGAAAGTCTTACTGGGTGCCCCTTTTTAAATGTGACATGTCCAGTTTCCATTCTAGCCTCCAATTCTATTCACTTCCACTTCCCCCCTCCGCTAAGTGCTGTAGTATAATGTGACTGCAAGGGGTATCTTAGCCATGTGCTGAACAAAACACTCACCCCTTTGTGTGCTAGCCTGCCGTCCACCCGCACTGCTGTCAAGCTCTGCTCAGCATTCTCCGCCGCTCGTCGCTCCAGCAACCCGGGCTGCAGCTGCAAACAACTCCCCTCGCGCAGCACCGGTGGGAGGGGAGGAAGTAGTGCAGCACCGGATACCGGCTCCAGATGAAGGACCCGCTCCTAAACCGAAACCCCGCTCCAGGGCTGGGGCCGGCTCCCTCCCACGCAGCACCGGTGGGGGAGGGAAGAAGGAGAGGGCGAAGGTCAATCAGCCCCACAGCGGGGAAAGCAGGAGGTAATAGCGGGTGGAGTTTGAGGTGCAGTATCGGGTCCGGGGTTCAATTGGCAAGGTCCGTTGGAGTACCGGGAGAGGGGAAGGTTTTAGTTTGTACAAGGTGTGCAAGTTTCGTGTGGAGGGCTAGAGAAGTCCCAGACCATAAGGGGAAACAATACCGATACTGTGTAAGTTTGATGCAGATACAAGAGGCAAACAGATACAGCCAAATACAAAAGTCCAGGTAACTGGGTTGCAGGGGCCAGTGGGATGACAGGCCGCTGTACAGGGTTCCGGGTCAGATCTTTTTTGATTTCCTAAGAGAGTAGCCCTTAACCTTAGGGCCAGGCGCGAAGAATCCAAGAGTATTAAAACAGAGTGTTTTATCCACCGCCAGGCGTCTGTGGAATTGGAGCTGTAGCTTGAGCCGCACCTGAGCAGCGCACCTGTGCAGGCACACCTGTGTGGCTCAAGGAAAAACAACACGGATTCTGTGTAAGTCTGATGCAGATACAAGAGGCAAATGGGTACAGCCAGGTACAAAAGTCCAGATGACTGGGTTGCAGGGGCCAGTGGGATGACAGGCCACTGTATAGGGTTCCGGATCAGATCTTTTTTGATTTTCCTAAGAGACTAGCCCTTAACCTTAGGGCCAGGCGCGAAAAATCCACCGCCAGCGTCTATGGGGTTGGAGCTGTAGCTTGAGCCACACCTGAGCAGCGCACCTGTGCAGGCACACCTGTGTGACTCCACCTCCACCGGAACCGGGCTCGCCAGCTAGAGCATGCAATTTTAAGCAACTTTCTAATTTACTCCTATTATCAATTTTTCTTCGTTCTCTTGCTATCTTTATTTGAAAAAAAGCCATCTAAGCTTTTTTGGCTTAAGAATTCTGGACAGCACTTTTTAATTGGTGGATGATTTTTTTCCACCAATCAGCAAGGACAACCCAGGTTGTTCACCAAAAATGGGCCGGCATCTAAACTTAGATTCTTGCATTTTAAATAAAGATACCAAGAGAATAAAGAACATTTGATAATAGGAGTAAATTAGAAAGTTGCTTAAAATTTCATGTTCTATCTGAATCACGAAAGAAAAATTTTGGGTTCAGTGTCCCTTTAACGTATCATCAGAGTCTGAGCGTTATTAGGACAGGTTAACACCTTGCTTGCCATTATTTTTTCAATAGTAAAACTCCATCCACTATTTTCATATTTGGAGGAGCTAATCCGGAGTCTAGAGATTACAGGCTTTGCCACTGTCATTATGTTAAAAATCCTCTATTCTTTGGCTACCGCAGAAATGATCAAACTACATATTATGAATATATATGTAACAAGGTTAAATTTGTGAAACCTGCCATGTACTCAGTGTTCAGGGCTGAGAAATCCACGATTTCCAGACTTAGCGAGCAAAATAAATAATTAAAGTATATTGCAAAGTTGTTTTATTATGTAAAATTAACCATTTTATATAATACTCTCAAAGTGTTTACCCCCTTAAGCCACCAGGACGTAGCTACTACGTCATGGTACTTTGCCTAGTGTACCTTGTTGACATAGTACCTACGTCCAACCTTCTGCCTCATCCTGCTGTCCTGGCTGTCAGCTCTAACAGCTAAGACCGCAGTCAGAGGCAGTAGACATCAGCTTTCATATGGTAAGGGAGTGCTGATCATGTTTCCTTTACCATATGAAGGCAGATCACAGATGCAAACAGTTACACCATCAGGCCCATTTATCAAAGGGCTTGCGGACCTGATCCGACACTGCGGATCAGGTCCGCAAGACCTCGCTAAATGCGGAGAGCAATACGCTCTCCGCATTTAACATTGCACCAGCAGCTCACAAGAGCTGCTGGTGCAACGCCGCCCCCTGCTGACTCGCGGCTAATCGGCCGCCAGCAGGGGGTGTCAATCAACCCGATCGTACTCGATCGGGTTGATTTCCGGCGATTCCTGTCCGCCTGCTCAGAGCAGGCGGACAGGGTTATGGAGCAGCGGTCTTTGTGACCGCTGCTTCATAAGTCTGAAGACTCGCCAGAAACACGGCCCTTCAAGCTCTGTACGGAGCTTGATAAATGAGCCTGTACGTCAGGGATCAGGTAGGAATCAGTGGGTGGGAGGTATCATGTGGGAGGCTAATCTCTACACTAAAGATAAAATTAATTTCTAATTACCAAAAAGCAATGGCAATGCCATGCATGGCTCCTATTCCTAAACAAAGGGGATCTCAAAGAAGCTTTTGCAAACAATTGTATTATGACTGCACAAGTGGTATGTAAATCAGTTTAGAGAAAAACCCAGAGTTTGTGAAAAAGTTAACAATTTTTTTAATATGAAAAGGTGCCATGAAATATACCAAAGTGGGCCTAGATCAATACCTTGGGTATATAGTGTTGATAGGTAAATAAAATGTCTGGTCCTTAAGGTGTTAATGACAAATAAAAAGTAATTTTAGTTTTAAATTAAAGGATCATTAAAGGGATATGAAACCCCCCAAAAAAGTAAAAAAAAGTTTCCAATTGACTATTATCACATTTGCTTTGTTCCCATGGTATTCTTTGTTGAAGTGGTGTCTGGAGCACTACATGACAGGAACTAGTGCTGCCCTCTAGTGTTCTTGCAAATGTAAATAATTCTTGGAAAACTGCTTCAATCTAGTGCTTCAGACGTGCACTATCCCTGTTTTTCATCAAAAGATACCAAGAAAACAAAGAAAATTTGATAATAGAAGTAAATTAGAAAATTGTTTCCAATGGCATGCTCTATCTGAATCATGAAAGGAACAATTTGGGTTTCCTGTCCCTTTAAACTCAATGTTTCAACCATTCATAAAGAGTTAGATTAAGAGTGGTGCGCTAACAGTTGCGCGCAAGGGAAAAGGGGTCTATTGCGGCTCTTTATGTGCGTTAGGTTTTTTGATTGTATTATATGTTCAAAGTAAATGCAATCGCTTGCGAGCAATTGAAGTTAACGCGCGACCTCAGAGCTCTGGTCAACTGTTTCACGGAAAAAAAAAGTCTCACGAAACACAGAAAAAATACACAACAAAGTACAGTTACACCCACAATAACACAGCTAATAAAACAATATTTAAAAAAAAATGATTGCACGAAAAAAGAGGTCTCAGGTGTTAGAAAGAAAAAAAAGACAGGCAAAAGTTCTTTAACATAGAGATACATATATATATACAAGTCTAATATATATATGTATGTATATGAATATGTTTATATATAAGTACATATGTATTTATATATATACATACAGTTTCTCACAAAAGGGAGTACACTCCTCACATTTTTGTAAATATTTTATTATATCTTTTCATGTGACAACACTAAAGAAATGACACTTTGCTACAATGTAAAGTAGTGAGTGTACAGCCTGTATAACAGTGTACATTTGCTGTCCCCTCAAAATAACTCAACACACAGCCATTAATGTCTAAACTGTTGGCAACAAAAGTGAGTACACCCCTAAGTGGAAATGTCCAATTTGGACCCAATTAGCCATTTTCCCTCCCCGGTGTCATGTGACTCGTTAGTGTTACAAGGTGTGAATGGGGAGCAGGTGTGTTAAATTTGGTGTTATCACTCTCACACTCATACTGGTCACTGGAAGTTCAATATGGCACCTCATGGCAAAGAACTCTCTGAGGATCTGAAAAATAGAATTGTTGCTCTACATAAAGATGGCCTAGGCTATAAGAAGATTGCCAAGACCCTGAAACTAAGCTGCAGCACAGTGGGCAAGACCATACAGTGGTTTCACAGGACAGGTTCCACTCACAACAGGCCTCGCCATGGTCGACCAAAGAAGTTGAGTGCAAGTGCTCAGCGTCATATCCAGAGGTTGTCTTTGGGAAATACACGTATGAGTGCTGCCAGCATTGGTGTAGAGGTTGAATGGGTGGGGGGGTCAGCCTGTCAGTGCTCAGACCATACGCACACTGCAATAAATTGGTCTGCATGGCTGTCGTCCCAGAAGGAAGCCTCTTCTAAAGATGATGCACAAGAAAGTCCGCAAACAGTTTGCTGAAGACAAGCAGACTAAGGACATGGATTACTGGAACCATGTCCTGTGGTCCGATGAGACCACGATAAACTTATTTGGTTCAGATGGTGTCAAGCGTGTGTGGCAGCCTCCAGGTGAGGAGTACAAAGACAAGTGTGTCTTGCCTACAGTCAAGCATGGTGGTGGGAGTGTCATGGTCTGGGCCTGCATAAGTGCTGCCAGCACTGGGGAGCTACAGTTCATTGAGGGAACCATGAATGCCAAAATGTACTGTGACATACTTAAGCAGAGCATGACCCCCTCCCTTCAGAGAATGGGCCGCAGGGCAGTATTCCAACATGAAAACGACCCCAAACACACCTCCAAGATGACCACTGCCTTGCTAAAGAAGCTGAGGGTAAAGGTGATGGACTGGCCAAGCATGTCTCCAGACCTAAACCCTATTGAACATCTGTGGGACATTTCCACTTAAGGGTGTACTCACTTTTGTTGCCAACGGTTTAGACATTAATGACTGTGTGATGAGTTGTTTTGAGAGAACAACAAATTTACACTTATACAAGCTGTGCACTCACTACTTTACATTGTAGCAAAGTGCCATTTCTTCAGTATATATATATATATATATATATATGTAGACATACATATAAGTGTATTAGAGCCCTTTGCAGTCAAGTAGATGAAAATATGAAAAATCATATTTATGCAATATTTATATTTAATAAATTGTTATACTGTATATTTAGTGTAAATAATTCACATTTCAATGTTCTGTACATAGCAATAAATGCTTTATGTATTTCTAAATATATATTAGGTATTGATATATATTGTACCAATATACCATCAGATATATGTAGAAATGTATATTTATGAATATATAGAACATATTCTGTAATGTGCAGAACATTGGAATGTGAAATATTCATATTTTCATGTCATGCTAGCACACTTGAGAATATGCGATCGTGTTTCCGTGTGAGTAGTGTTTTATTTTTTGCTCCATTGACTTAAATGATGGAATAGGTTATCATGTGTACAGTATTGTAACTTGTATGTGCGTCGGGTTAGCGTGTGAGTGAAAAACTGTTTACTTTTAGCTAATATGAGCACAACCCGACATAAGCAAAAATCTTACATCTAGCGCAGTTAACACTGGAGCGAGAGCGTTAAATAGCGTTCTGCTTGTAACGTGGCCCAAACTGTTTAATTATTGAAAATGAAACATTGGGCTCCATGTACTAAGCAGTGTAAGCTTTCTTGGGAGCCCTTGCGGGGCAGGATCGCACATGTGAGCCTGCTTTCCGCAATGTTAGAAGCCGCGGTCATCAAATCGCTGCTTCTTGTACTCTCTGCCGCTTCTGTATTGGTGGAGAGCAATCCCCCCAAACACTTTGGCTCGGGGTGATGGACATATATACACACATATAAACACATAAATGAACATGTATACACATACTGTATATACATATTTAGACATGTATATGTATGTTTATATTCAAACACCTTGTCACATACCATAAAACCATTTTAAATATATTTTATTAATGGTTCTATGAATATTTTTGATTATATAGTGTAACACTTTATTTTAATATATCTATGTTGTATTTGGAGAAACTTTTTATTTAGCCCTAACCCTTTCCACGAGAACTTCATTGCAATATTGCACCCACGATAGCGCACCTCTTGTAACCTAGCCCTAAATCAGTACAGTAAGAAAATACACATCATAGTAAAAATCATATTTTTAGTTAAGCATATTTATTAAAAGATGATTCTTTTTACCTTCCCATGTATGGTTTTGAAACATTCAGCTTAATATTAAACAGTTTAAAACTTTAGAGTGACAAAAAAAATCATGTGTATATAAATAATATCAAATATTTGGAAAACAAAGTTATTATCTCCATCTAGTGGCCCAAAATGATAACAGCACAAAACCAACAGAGTTTTCATATATATTGTAACAGAATGTAGGTGCTGCTTTGCCATCTAGTGGTAAACTCTTTGCATAACAGCAAAGCAAAATACATCTCGAAACGAAACCTGCAATGTCTCAAAAGCTAATGAAATGCAGCATCTTAATTTCATAGGGAAAATGTACAAGGGTCAAAATGTCTTTTTACTTGTTTGACGGTACAATAAGGAAGCTCAGCAATGTTATACTATCTGGGATCTAAAGGTATTCTGCTCTCTAGCTTAGTGCTCCTTCACTGAAGAGAAGCAAGCAGTGAATATTCTAAAATATGTGATATTATCTATTATCTATCTATCTATCTATCTATCTATCTATCTATCTATCATCTATCTATCTAGCTATCTATCTAGCTATCTATCTAGCTATCATCTATCTATCATCTATCTATCTATCTATCTATCTATCTATCTATCTGTCATCTATCTTTCTATCTATCTATCTATCTATCATCTACTCTATCTATTTATCATGTATCTATCTATCATCTATCTTTCTATCTATCTATCTATCTATCTATCTATCTATCATCTACTCTATCTATCTATATATCTATCTATTTATCATGTATCTATCTATCTATCTATCATGTATCTATCTATCTATCATATATCTATCTATCTATCTATCTATCTGTCATCTATCTTTCTATCTATCTATCTATCTATCTATCATCTACTCTATCTATTTATCATCTATCTATCTATCTATCTATCTATCTTTCTATCTATCTATCATCTACTCTATCTATATATCTATCTATCTATCTATCTATTTATCATGTATCTATCTATCTATCTATCTATCATGTATCTATCTATCTATCTATCTATCTATCAATCTATCGTTCTATCTATCTATCTATCTATCTATCATCTACTCTACCTATCTCTGGAGGGAAAGAAATCAATCCTTGGATTGATGGTTTTGTACACCTATATAGCACTCACAATCCTAAGAAGGGGGTGGCTATGAGTTAGAACAGTAACAATAAGAATTACATTTCTGGAGTGGTGTGCACTGAATACTTAAAATATAACCTTTATTAGGAAATTCAATAAAAATATCCATAAACAAACATACATATATTAAAAACACAGGCTGATTGTCTGGTTATGATTATCAGCGCACTAGATGAGTTTTGGTGCAGATAATTTAATATGAGATTAAATCTTCAACCTAGGATGAATAGATCCATAGTTGAGAAAAATGTCATCTTATAATTTGTTTTAGGAGAGTAGTATCGCAAATACTGTAGCTTATTATGGGTATAGAGGGGAAGTAGGGGTTCCACTTAAGGTATAGAGTAATTAACACGTTGCTCACAATGGGTAAAAATCCGATTGCACATAATGCTTGTGACTAAATAAGAGAGTAATAGCTATCACTATTGTATAGTTCAATCATATGTTAGATACAAGGTTTTTGTACAGGCTAATATTGTTGCTAAATGTAGCGGTTTGCTGACATTAAAAAAATCATCTATATAGATACTTATTGAATATATAATAACAGCAATATATAGTATGTTGTGTTCTTTATAGGTATAAGTTGGTGTATCTCAAGATAAATCTTTGTCTCCTGTATCCTGACTGCAGAGGATTCCTACAAATATATTAGCCTGTTTACGCTGTCGGTAACAGATATTTACTTTTGTATGTAAAAATGCTTATAATATCAAATGTGTTACGACTACAGGAGATTGCTATAAATATATTTGCCTGCTTGTGACAGGTATTCACTCCACTTTGTAAACTGCTTATAATATCCGGTGTATCATGGCTACAGGAGATTACTACAAATATATTAGCCTGCTTAGGCTGACAATAACAAGTATTTACTCTATTATGTGACCTCCTTATAACATCAGTTGAACTGCTCTGCCTTTAAATAAAAATCAACCTACTGAAGCATACTGATGATACTAATATTCCCTTATAACAAATATCCTGATATGATGTTAATGCTGGTGTTCGAATAACGCAATGGTTAAGTATAATTAGATTGCTGCCCGCTATCTATTTATCAAAAGTATTATTTGGCAATATATCGCCATCCATAGAGGGTCAATGCTTATATTATCAACCTATATCTATCTATCTATTTATCATCTCTCTCTCTATCTATCTATCTATCTATCTATCTATCTATCTATCTATCTATCTATCTATCTATCTATCATCTACAGTGGGGAAAAAAAGTATTTAGTCAGCCACCAATTGTGCAAGTTCTCCCACTTAAGAAGATGAGAGAGGCCTGTAATTTTCATCATAGGTATACCTCAACTATGAGAGACAAAATGTGGAAACAAATCCAGACAATCACATTGTCTGATTTGGAAAGAATTTATTTGCAAATTATGGTGGAAAATAAGTATTTGGTAACCTAAAAACAAGCAAGATTTCTGGCTCTCACAGACCTGTATCTTCTTCTTTAAGAGGCTCCTCTGTACTCCACTCATTACCTGTATTAATGGCACCTGTTTGAACTTGTTATCAGTATAAAAGACACCTGTCCACAACCTCAAACAGTCGCACTCCAAACTCCACTATGGTGAAGACCAAAGAGCTGTCAAAGGACATCAGAAACAAAATTGTAGACCTGCACCAGGCTGGGAAGACTGAATCTGCAATAGGCAAGCAGCTTGGTGTGAAGAAATCAACCGTGGGAGCAATAATTAGAAAATGGAAGACATACAAGACCACTGATAATATCCCTCGATCTGGGGCTCCACGCAAGATCTCACCCCGTGGGGTCAAAATAATCACAAGAACAGTGAGCAAACATCCCAGAACCACACGGGGGACCTAGTGAATGAACTGCAGAGAGCTGGGACCAAGGTAACAAAGGCTACCATCAGTAACACACTACGCCGCCAGGGACTCAGATCCTGCAGTGCCAGACGTGTCCCCCTGCTTAAGCCAGTGCACATCCGGGCCCATCTGAAGTATGCTAGAGAGCATTTGGATGATCCAGAAGTGGATTGGGAGAATGTCATATGGTCAGATGAAACCAAAGTAGAACTCGTCGTGTTTGGAGGAGAGAGAATGCTGAGTTGCAACCAAAGAACACCTTACCTACTGTGAAGCATGGGGGTGGCAACATCATGCTTTGGGGCTGTTTCTCTGCAAGGGGAACAGGACAACTGATCCATGTACATGAAAGAATGGGGCCATGTATTGTGAGATTTTCAGTGCAAACCTCCTTCCATCAGCAAGGGCATTGAAGATGAAACGTGGCTGGGTCTTTCAGCATGACAATGAATGATCCCAAACACACCACCCAGGCAACGAAGGAGTGGCTTCATAAGAAGCATTTCAAGGTCCTGGAGTGGCCTAGCCAGTCTCCAGATCTCAACCCCATAGAAAACCTTTGGACGGAGTTGAAAGTTCGTGTTACTCAGCGACAGCCCCAAAACATCACTGCTCTAGAGGAGATCTGCATGCAGGAATGGGCCAACATACCAGCAACAGTGTGTGACAACCTTGTGAAGACTTACAGAAAACTTTTGACCTCTGTCATTGCCAACAAAGGATATATAACAAAGTATTGAGATGAACTTTAGATATTGACCAAATACTTATTTTCCACCATAATTTGCAAATAAACTCTTTCCAAATCAGACAATGTGATTGTCTGGATTTGTTTCCACATTTTGTCTCTCATAGTTGAGGTATACCTATGGTGAAAATTACAGGCCTCTCTCATCTTCTTAAGTGGGAGAACTTGCACAATTGGTGGCTGACTAAATACTTTTTTGCCCCACTGTACCTATCATGTATCTATCTATCTATCTATCTATCTATCTATCTATCTATCTGTCTGTCTATCTATCATCTATCTATCCATCTATCATCTCTGTATCCCGTATCTATCTATCTATCTATCTATCTATCTATCTATCTATCTATCTATCATGTATCTATCATCTATCTATCTATATATCTATCATCTACTCTATCTATTTATCATGTATCTATCTATCATCTATCTGCCTATCTATCATATCTATCTATCTATTTATCTATCTATCTACTGTATCTATAATCTCTCTGTCTATCATGTATCTATCTATCACCTATCTATCATCTACTCTATCTATCTATCTATCTATCTATCTATCATATCAATCTATATATTTATCATCTATCAATCTATATCTATCTATTTATCTATCTATCTCTTTATCTATCTATCTATCTATCTATCTATCTATCTATCTATCTATATCTATCTGTCTAGCTATCTGTCTATCTATCTATCTATCTATCTATCTCTCTATCTATCTATCATATAACATGAAAGTCAAAAACAAACATTCATGAGACTTGTCAGTGTACTCATATTATTCAATGTACTTAATTCTTTTGGTATCCTTTGTTGAAATGCATACCTAGGTTTAGGAGCAGCAATGCACTTCTGGGAGCTAGCTAATAATTGGTGGCTACTCCCCCTTGAGTTATCTTCTTATCCTGGAGTATGCTCCCCTGTTGTGCCAGGTCTGAGAGAGAAAATGCTGGTATGCGTTTGACGCTGTCCTGAATGGTTTTTCTTTAAAATTCACTGGCCTTGTAAGGGAGCCCCCCTAGGAAAGCAAGTGTTAATTGGCTACGCGTTTCAGCTGTCAGATTGCAGTCTTTCTCAAGCCTTTCTAATTCCCATGAATGAATTTCCAAGAAAGCTGTCTGAATTTCAAAGAAACACCGTCCAGGAAAGCGTCAAACGCCAACTAGCCTTTTCTCTCTCAGACCCGGCACAACAGGGAGCATACTCCAAGATAAGGGGATTAATACGGGGAAATTCTGTCCCCAATGTTCCAGTTATATCCCAGAGTAAACAAGGCACCCTGAATCCTTGCGGTGAATGAGTTGTACAATGATACTGCCATGATGATACTTATGCAAGTTATTAACACTGCTAGTGGCTTATTTTATATGAAAGAAATTCATGACACAATGCATAGAAGCCAATATTACCATTGGAGTTACAAAAATACACCAAGAGGCACAACGTTTTCCTACTTTGGGGACCGCTAGAGATTTAGAGGAAAAAACTCTTAAGGACAATAAAGGCGTTTTGTTTGTTTTTTTTTTTACCAATTTTTGACAATTGTTATTTACTGCAATTAATATACCATTTTTAAAGATTTTTAAAACTTAGCTATCAAATAAATTATGTTTTAAATGTTACCTTGGTTGTGTGTTTGAATTTTTTTTTTTTTATAGACAAATTATCTTTTCACTATATATATTTTTAGGGGATACATAAGAGCAAAAGAGAAATATATATATATTTGTTTTGCATGCACGCATTTTTTTTATATATATATATATATATATATATATATAGTTTTTATCACCCCCTGTTTAACTCAGGATCAGTATCACATTACCAGTTCAGAGCTGACTTTAACTATGTGTTTAACTATATTGGCAAGGGGTAAATACAGTTATATGAGCAAATAGTGCAGTAATACAATACTGTATTGCATTAGAGCATTGTATTATTGTACTTGATTTTTCTTTAAGATTGAGATTGTTTTTTAATGTCCCCCAGAACAAAACTGATTTACGTGGTGTTTTGGCAGCAGATAATAACAAATTAACCAGATGTATTTCTGTTATGTACCTTTTGCAGAAGAGTGCAGTGGCTAATGTTTGTTTTTGTTACATTTTCATAAAAGAAACCCAACTTTGTTCTTTCAAGTGAAGGTACAGTAAGTGGAAAGAGCTGCATTGTTTATTTGGCATTACCACTTAACTGACCTGAATATACAGAGGCCGATAAGGTATGGGGCTTGACAACTCTTGGGAACTGAGTTGCTATGACAACTGAAATTTACAGCCTTGTGTGGTCCCCAGTCGCGGTTTACATTAGTTTTTTCCTGCAGGCTTGCTTTAAATGGACACTTTCACTCTTTAGCTGTCTGTCATTTTGTCTGCATTTCCATCCCTCTGTCTGTCTATCTATCTATTTATCTATCAATTTATCTTTATATTTATGCATACAGTAACCAGGAACGAACAACATCTCAGTAGCTTTTTCTATGGCAAGTTACCACACGCGTGCAGCCTCTTTTAGATCCATTGTGCTTTTCACAGAGAACTTTCCTGAAGTATATCAGTCTGATCTCGCCTAGTAAGATCAATCCGGCCCTGAAATACCTGGTATATCTCCTCTGAACAAGGATCATGGCAACCCCAGACGATTATGTCGGCCTTCTGTGGGCCTGGCCAGTGAGGTTCAGTTATGTCTATCTAAGCACAGTGGGCAAGGAGTCCACGTCTTGTTTTCCGATCATAATACAAATGCATACAGAAAGAGAAGCGCTCTACAAGGAACAAACAACATCTCACTAGCTTGTTCTATGGCGATTTACCACCCGGCAGCAGCCTCTTTTAGCCAAATTGTGCGTTTTACAAAGGAGAAGTATATCAGTCTGATCCCGCCTAACAAGGTCAGCCCGAAATACCAGTCAATCCTGCACCTAACAAGGAATAAGTAATACTTATTTAGGCATTGTTTAAGCTCTCAGTCCTGCTTAAAAACACTAGGAAATTCCATACATAAATGTCCTACACCCTGGAATATTTCTGTAACTTTATCAATCACATTACTGATTGTATCACATATGACATAACTGGTGACATCACACATGGTATAATCTATTACATCATCAATAGTATCACATATTAAATTTAAAGATCAATGACATCACATTTAATTGCAGGGACTGCCTGATGAGAGAACTTAGTATCCTGAAAGATTGCAAATTCCAATCAGAATTTTAATTGGAAATACCTTATATTTTGTGTATTTCAAATGTAAGGGCAGCCCAATCTATTAGAAAACTCACTTATTTTTAATTTAAAATAAAAATAAAAGAAACAGATTGTGTAAAAAAAACCCCTGCAAACCACTTACTTGCTTTCTTGCAAAATGAGCACTTAGAATTTCTCATTGTAGCCCCTACCCTCAAGAGAGCAGGCTTATTTTGTACTTAAAGGAACATTAAATCCATTATATTTCTTACATAATTCCGATAGAACATGCTATTTTAAACAACTTTGCAATTTATTTCTATTATCTCATTTGTTTTGTTCTTTTTGTATCCTTTGTTGAAAAACATATCTAAATAGGCTCAGAATCTGCCGATTGGTGGCTGCACATATATGCCTGTAATGCTGTAATGGCTGAATAAAGGCTTTTCATGTTTGTACTACTAAGGAGTGCTTCTTACTCTTTTTTGGAATATTCTACACACTATTAGATAATAGGAGTAAGTTGGAAAGTTGTTTAAAATTGTAGAATCTATCTGAATCATGAATGAAAAATGTTGGGTTTCATGTCCCTTTAAGTTGAATTCTGCCTCTACTGGGCATGAGCAAAACAGACTTACTGTCTCTCTAGCATTATCTGAATAGTAAACCAGCTCATTTTACTGTAGAAGTTTTATGACAACAAGCTATAAATTCCTTCCTGTAGAGACTACAGTCTTATTGTAGGGCTGTGACAGAAAGTAATGGACACTAAACAAATTAAGGTAAAAATTAGAAATAAAAGATAAAATCTGATTTTTGTTTTTCGTTTAACAAAAGGAAAATCAGAATGAATGCACCAAAGAAAAGGAAAGAATGAAAAAATACTGATAAAATCGTCAGTATTCATTTGTTTCCTTTAAAAAAATGTAAGGGGTTAATACTTACATTAGCTTGCTCTCCATACTCTCCAGAGCACCTTAAAGGGCAACTGTAGTCAAATATACTCTCGTGTTGTAACAATAGTATACTGTTAAATAAATCTTTTTTCAATGTACATCCTATTTGAAATCTTATTCGTTTTCAATATATAACTTTTTTAATTTTAATTGTTTTCCAAACCCACTGATTTATAGTCCGTAGCTGTATTCCAATCCTGGAGGACAACTCCAGTTGGAAGATGGCGACTACCGGGCGCAATGCGCATGCGCGATTTCACGCAACGTCATCGGATAGATTGAAATTTAATGTGCGCATGCGTTATTTTCTGTCTGTTGTCAGCGATGTCGGCTTCTGTGCCAATATGCGCATGCAAGACTAATAGAAAACAATTGCGCATGCGATGAGTGACGAAAATGTATTTAAATTACATGCTAATACTGGCCATACGATTGGCAAGTATGTTATTGCTTAGACGGCCCACATTTGAGGGCTGGATAACGACGTCATTGACAGAAAGTAAAAGTTTATTTTTATGCTAAAGGCAGCTTTGTTTTTCAAAATGAAAAGGTACCTTTTATTTATAATAACATTGCAATGTTTAATGTTGAGTGCGTTTTGCTTAAGGTCAGCAAAAGTTAGTATTCCTTTAAGGTAACTAAAATTCAGTATTAGTTTCATTTTAAATTAAATTAATACCGAATAGTGCAGCCATTGAATATTCGGGGAAACCTGAATATTCAGAATGAAAATTTCTTCTGAAATGAAACTTTCTTGGCTGCACATCGCTAAAGCTTAGTGCATTTTTTAATACAACAATGAAACAGACTGTTTAACATCCCTTTAAAAATACCAGGATTTTAAAACCTCCTTAAAATCATTAGTAAACAAATACATTCAAATAAAAAAATACAACAAAACAAAAATATCTATAACTGACCTCTAACGTATGCACAAAAAGAAATTTGAAAACAGTGGAAACCATGAATGTTTTTTTGGGCTTCTGATCTATTGGCCTATTTATGTTTTATTTATAAGTGAGCGCCAGCTAATTTCTTTTACAGTGTGTGACCTGGTTAGGATTGCCAGCTTTCCTACACATAAATACTGGACAATCTGTTGACTAGGCCCAGTGGTATGTGGGGTCACCCAACACCCTCCAAAAGTTCTACCTTAGCCAAAACTTTTGATCCCACTATGTATATTTTTTACAACTGAGCAGTTATTTTACCCCTTGGCTGCTAGTAACAAACAAATAATATTACCTTTATGGCTGACAGTACAACATGTAAAAAGAAGAGATTTGACCGCCATGACTGCCCCTCACTTCTTTCTTCTCCATATTTGTAATGCATTAAATTTAGCTTACACCTGGAGACTTTTTAAAAATGGACATTTAAGTCCAGTATTTTTATTTTTAAAGATTTTAGTGGACAACCTGATGAAATACTGGACTGTCCAGTTAAATACAGAACACCTGGCAACCCTAGTCCTGGTGGGTGGTACTTTCTGTCCATGAGTGAGAGTGCCAGCTAATTTCTTTTACATTGTGTGTCCTGATGGGTTCTGCTTTCTGTGCAAGACTCAGTGATAGCTAGTTTATTTTGCAATATGTGTTTGTTTTATATTTGTGGTTGAACCTAGTGGATTTAGCACACAGTCTGCTCTTGGGTAAGCTGCATATGTAGGGAAGTGCTGCCAGTTTATTGTGAGTGTCCTCATGAGTAAAATTCATCTTGTTTATCCTGGTGGAAGCTGCCCAGGACTTTGGATGTACACCCAGTCCAGTGTAAGAATACAGCCAGTTTCCATGATCTGTAATTAATAATAACATAAAAAACAAGTAATGCAATTAAAGAGATGCATTTCCAAGGAACAAACATGTTGCCTTCTAAAATGAATGATATTCTTCCATCTAACCAACATGCACTGAAGATCCCAGAAAGTAACTTAGAGTTTGCAAAATATGTTTGCTGCTTATGTACAAAGATACATACCAAGGGCCACAGTCACCTGTTATTAATGAGATCTCCTATTCTAATGGCAGATAGTAACTTGTGCAGATATTAGCTCCATGTAAATTTGATCCTCTACTATAAAGATACATTCATTTTAATGTTTGCCCCTATTGTATTGAGTACTTGTAAAGCACGGCTAATCACCCGTAAGGGTCTCAAGACGCTGCTCATTTTAACGACCTCAGAAGGCTGAAAGGCTGAGTGGACCTCACCGGGGATCGAACCTGCAACCCTTGGGTTGCTACAGAGCTCAGCCACAGTGCCTTAGCATGCTGAGCTATCTGTCTGGTTATATTGCTACAATTTTTTAAATCTATATTTACATCATAATTAAATGTTTAAGACCAGGTTAGATTGCACATAGACCATTTTTTCAGCCACCAATATGCTGTTAATGTTAAATCCTCTCTGATTGGTTTAGGGAGCTGTTGGGTAGTATACAACAAGGTAGGAAGACAATTTTCTCTATGTACATGCACTATAACCTGGCTTTAGTAATGCATTTAGTTTTTGTGCTTACAACTACCACTGCAGATGGAGGTTCAGAAAGATCATAGAATTTTAAGAGACTTTTCAATGTATTACTATTATCAAATGTATTTTGTTCACTTGGTATCGTTTGCTGAAAAGCATACATAGGTAGGCTCACAAACAGCAATTTGCTACTGGGAGCTAGCTGCTGGGGTTAAACACATAAAGATAGATTCCAATCTTTCTAATCATGCTTATTGTCTCGGTTACTGCTCCTAATATGCCTTTTTATCATGTGAGCAATAACAATGCTAATGACGACACTATTTCCGTTTTTAAAGAAGATCATACCAGATCAGATGCATGGATAGCCATCACAATCCACCAGACCACACACTCTCAACTAAATATCAACAACAAAATGGACATAGTGAGTTAAAAACCAAAGGATCTTCATATATGCTCAAAGCCCACAGATCAACTGATAATACACATGGGCCAAGGATCTGTGCTTGCTCAGACCAGAAAAACAAAATGGTGCAGCTCATGCCAACAACAGGTCAGCATTTTGAATAGGTTTGAAACAAGGAACAAATAATACTGAATATGTCATCATTATCAATATGTGAATGTATAAACATCTATTAATGTCTCCAATATATCTCCAACTGCAAAATAAATATAGACATCAATACCAATGTATTCTTATCAGTAAATGATAATAAAAACTTATTTTAATTAAAAAAAATAAACACCACTCTACTGAATTGCAGAAACACACACACATGGACTTCATGAACCCATAAAACCACTATAAAAGGAAGTGCTCACTGATAGGGATCGTGTTGCATGTTTGTCATGTTGTCAAGGTTTCTGATTGGTTGTGCAGGCAATAGGAATGTGATGTAAGGTATTTGTTTATCAAAAGCCATTATGGGTCATTAAGGGTAACATTGTGGGGAAATGAACAAAGAATCTTGTGGCAGTTATTAAAGTTGACTGTTGGCTCAGTGAGATTGTGATTACTGTGATAACCCCCCCCCTCAAAAACAGACAATCTCATGTTTCAGATATCGAAAGAGAAAATTAGAAATATTGGAATTTGACCCCCTACAGTTCTATGGAAGCAACAGTACAATAATAACCACATTTTTCTTTTAATGTCCAGCTTCTCCACTACTGCCCTAAAGACATTCCCTGTATGAAATTGAGGTTTAACGAATGAATAATGTTGTCAAAATTCTGAACCAGGGGCCGAACTACCATTGGTGCAGCAGGTGCTGTGGCACTAGGGCCCAAAAGCTGGAGGGGGCCCATAAAAGCCAGTCTATACATAGGTGTGTGCAGAATGTGTACAATACTAAGGCAGGGAAGCCTTTTATTAATGCAAGTTGCAGGTCCATCTATCTATCCTCAAAATCATTATATTAAGCAGAATGTATTTTATTACATTTGCGTTTTATTGAGTTACCCTTGGGGGGCCCTAAAAAATCTTGCACTGGGGCTCTCTGTTGAGTAGGTCCGCTACTGTTCTGAACAATCCCATAAACGAATTTTGGATAAAATTATTAAAGTTTTTTTTATCTGTGATGAAAAATTTGTCCTAAATTATTATTTTTGTCCATGCACATGTCAATAGTAATTGATACATTTGTTTAACCCATTCGACCTGTGCGCGCACGATAAGCCCTTTTCGTTATGCAGGAGTATCGCCGATCATCGCTGGTGGCCTAGTGAGTGGCACTCCAAGGCTTTATTTGAGTGATGGTGATGTCACCACATACGGGATGACAAAGGGAACAGAACCAGGAAGCTTATGTAGCTGCAAGGGAGCTGGATAGGGGGAGGTTTTTTAAACCCTTTCATCTCAGCTCCCTTAGCAGCAACAAACCTCTGATTTTAAAGAGTGTTAGGTGTTGTTTTCAGAGGGGGAGTGTCAGTCAGGACTTGGGCCCACCGTACCCAACAGCTCTTTAAAATAATGGCAGTCTTGGAGCAGTACTGCAAAAGAAGATGCTTAAAAATTAAGTAAAATTGCTTTGGAATATTATATGTGCAATTAAAAAATTCTAGTATGTCTAACCCCTAATGACCCCTAATAAAGTTTATTATCTAGTAGACAAGTCCCTCTTTTGTCTGTATAGTCAGGTGGTCACTATGGTAACAGTTGACACCTTGCAAGAAAAAAGTGTTTAATTTTTATACTATACAATGGGGCCGCTCTAATCTTTATTAGAATCCTCAAAATCCCATATGGCTCCCTATTTCACATGTGGCTATCCTTAGATGACAACTTAGTCAGGAGATCACAGTGACATGAGTGGTCACTGGGCTATTTTCTTTATTATGTACTAAAATCTAAGCAAAAAATGATAAAAAAAATGTAATTGTTTTTGCCGCAGCTATCTCACATGCCATAAAATATAAATAGAATAATGGTATATTGTGATTCTACTGGACCTGCTTAAAAAAAACAATATATAATTTATGTACAAAAGGGTTTAAATGTAGGTAGCAAAAAATCTCAAAATTGTCTCAATACTGGGTGAAAAAAAAAATAGCTTAACAGTGAAAGGGTTAAAGCTGTGGGAAGTGGGAATACGACTTTATAATACAATTCTGGATCTTATAAGACTTTCTGACCTTATGTTAGTACCGGTGTGTTCTATGTACAATTCAATTAACGATAGTTTTTCTTCATCTTGTTCTCCAAGGGAACGGCACGCTGCCTAAGCTGATGCCAATGTCCAGTTCATTAGATTTTATGTGAACTCATTTTTGATTAGGAGACCCAAATGGTCTAATGGCCTTTGTGAAGTTAGTAAGGGAAGACTTTCTTTTGCTTCCCAAAATGACAAATTATCTGTTTTTAATACACCACAGCTCTTAGGGAAAAAAACATAACTTAAAGGGACAGTAAACACATTGGGCTAATTAATCAAGCTCCGTATGGTGCAATGATAAATGCCGATAGCTTATCATGTCTACTCGCACTATAATAAATATACCCCTTGTAATTACAAGACATTTCTGTTGTGTAGCTATAAAATAGCATATCAGCCAAGTCCCAACGTCTTTAAAATACATTAACATCTTGTTTGCTGCAACAGTTTTTAATGGCCAAACTCCACCCACAATTTGCCTTATGTTATGGCGCCAATCTGGGCTTCAGTCTGCAGAGCAGACAAAAATGCTAGTCACATTATATTGTTAGTATAAAATTCATTGTTTTGCAGTTGTTATATGATATGATATGTACCAGGGTTAGACTTGATAAGTGCTTCCTGTCCCTTTAAAGGGATACTAAACCCAATTTTTTTCTTTCATGATTCTGATAGAGCAGCAATTTTAAGCAACTTTCTAATTTACTGCTATTATCACTTTTCTTCATTCTCTTGGTATCTTTATTTGCAAATCAGGAATGAAAGCTTAGGAGCCAGCCCATTTTTGGTTCAGAACTCTGGATAGCGCTTGCTGATTGGTGGCTATTTTAAGCCACCAATCAGCAAGCGCTATCCAGGGTCCTGAACCTAAAATTGGTCGTCTTCTAAGTTTTCATTCCTGGTTGTTCAAATAAAGATACCAAGAGAATGAAGAAAAATTGATACTAAGGGGCCGATTCATCAATCTCCGAATGGAGCTTGATGCCCCTGTTTCCGTGCGAGCCTTCACGCTTGCCGGAAACAGGAGTTAAGAAGCAGCGGTCTTAAGACAGCTGCTCCTTAAAGTGAAGGTCAAGTCTGGCGTACAGGATCGCATATTTCAATGTATCAGCAAAAATCAATATGATGTTCATTCACCAAAATATAGGAAAAGGCAATAATAACTTTTATTTTTTACTTGTTGTACCCGCTCCGTTGATGCTTCACAATCCGCCCGCCATAGTACCTTCAGTGATTGACATATATTAGCTCCTATCGGTATTTTACCCCCATGGCGTCCAGCCCCTTTTCTCTTTCGTCATCGCCACCCTATGCGCATGCGTTTATACAAACAGTGCATCGTCATTGGCATGCTCGTTCATGTAACGCGCATGCATTTTCAGTTCTGTCCTTAGTTACATTGAATCGTCAGCATTGGTCTCATTTTGGATTACAGCAAAACCGCTTGCAAACGAAATAATTGGTTATTAAGTCAGCGCGGCGCATCTCACATACTTATTAAAGTATATCAAAATAGTTTTAAACTATTATTCATGATTCTGGCTATTAATTGTTGCGCCGTGGATCGGAGGATACGCATGCGCAGTTCAAATCTATCGCGGGTGCATGAGCGTAGTCCTCTTCTAAACAACAAAGCTACGTCAGCAGATGAGAATAAGGAAGTGTTGATGGGGCGGAGCGTACAGTGAAAACGGTGGTATAATAAACATACTCTTTATATGTAAAGCAATATTTTTTGGGACATATGAAATAAGCGACTGCAATAAATTTAACATTCCTTTTGAAAAAAAGTCTTGTAAATACGAAAAATGGACCTTCACTTTAACTCATCCGCCTGCTCTGAGGTGACGAACAGCAATCCGCACGATTGCATACAATCGGGTTGATTGACACCCCCTGCTAGTGGCCGATTGGCCGTGAATCTGCAGGGGGCGACATTGCACAAGCAGTTCACAAGAACATGATACGCTACAGCAGATCATGTCCGTCCGCACATTCATAAAATGGCCCCTATGAGTAAATGAGAACGTTGCTTAAAATTGCATGTTCTACCTGTAGGATAAAAGAAAAAATGGGTGATATTATCCCTTAAAATAACGTTTTCATGGAAAAAATCAATATGTATAAATGGTACTGTTTTATATGGATAGTATTTTTATGTCCCTTTAAAATGAGATGTTTTAAAAACGTTTTAGATTGTAACATTAAAAATTTAATTACATGTAGAAAAAACACTTTGCTGTGTACATTATTTATTTGTTTCCCGTGTACTTGTAATTTAAGTCTGAAAATTAAGTTTTCCCATTTATAGTAAACCTAGGAGCAGCAATTGCCCACTGGGAGCTAGCTGAACACATCAGGTGAGCCAATGAAAAGAGGCATATATGCGCAGCTCCCAATCACCAGCTAGCTCCCAGCAGTGCATTTCTGCTTTTGAGCTTTCCTAGGATACCAGGAGAAAGAAGCAAATTTGATAATAGGAGTAAATTAGAAAGTTGTTTGAAACGGCATGCTCCAGTCGCGACTTTTAACAAAAAGACTTTAAAAAGTTGTGATGCAAAATCCCATTCCTCCATTATTTAAAAGCGCAACATAAAAGAGGATTTTGCGATGGGGGCGGAGCTAGCTGCCGTTGAGACTAGACGTGTTCTCATGAAGCTCCTGCTTATGAGAGCATTTTTATGGCATATCATCTATATACAAACTCTGAAAATTCTCTCTTTTGTTACTCTGAAGACTTCAGCTACATGTCTGGTCCTGTCTCAGACTCAGAAACACGCTATAACTACGGGTATACCAACTTCAAGTGCCTCTAAGTGAAGCGAGGTCACTCGGTAAAAACGCCATCTTGAATTGTAATATAACTATCGCATTTAATAAGTTGCCTGTCCGGCCAGAGATCATTTGCTCTATTGTTAACTATGGGGGTTTACTATACTGAAATAAGATCCTGTCTCTTGGAATTGAGCCACCGCATGACGAACCACTTTAATTGTCTGAGAGAGGCCATCAGAAGCGGCCCCGCAAACACAGTGGCGTCTGCTGTAATAATAGAGAAGCAAGTGGAACTTCAAACTACAACTACAGCCTACCCCCAGCAGGGTACTTCGTCAGCGCTAAGATGCCAGACTCCAGTGGCCATTTCACCTTACATCTTGCAAGTGGTGGAGGGAGAAGCTTGTTCTGTTGAAGAGACAGGGTTGCAGCAGTCTGATGCACGATCGATCACATTTGCTTGGAGCGCATATACAGATGGTCCTAAGAGAGCGGCGCCCCACCAGACGATTCACATAGCCGATCTCTGCTTTCCACTCCATGATTGGACAGATCCCCACAACCCCTCAGGCCTGTGTCATAGAAGCGCAGTGCGGGGCCAGGGTAGCTGGCTCTATGTGTCTTTCATTGAGGTGCCGCTGTCTGGGGCAGGAGGTGCACCCGCTACAGGCATCGGTTAAAGAACAGTGATACTCATAGCAGCACAAACTGAATCGGAGAGTATATGTGCTGAGACCCTTATCTGTACGCCACAACCGATTCTATGACACCACACGACTCGCACACTATATCCATATTTAAAGCGGACAAGATCCATTTATTAACTGTGTGTCTGATCTGCTTCTTCCAAATCGGTTATGTGATGTGTCCAAAAATAGATAAATATTTTACTTGGGACTTCCACACTGGAAATGAACATTCTTTGTTAATCCTCCTGCTTATGGTTTGAAATGGTCAACCCCCTCACATTTAGTTATTACCTAGTTATCCTCGCTTAATTTTAATTGCCTATTTATTGCCTGACAAAATTTATTTGCATACCACTGTTTGTTCACTATGTAGAAGCCCTAGTGTGTAGCAGGGAGGTAAGGGTCCTAATACCCGTAATCTTTATCGTTCTCATTCTCCTATGTAGACAGACTACAGAGGATTTCATAGCACTTAGTGTTCATTTACTCAGGCGATCTTATGTTTGTGCATATAACTCACAGCTGTTGATATTAACAATGAGCTGGTTGAAAATTTTGCCCTGTGCACTCAGATTTTACCTAGCAGCCTGTATGTAATATTTTAAGCAGTGAGGCTGGCTCTAGTGGCAGATCAGCTTCATACGCAGTTGTATAGCCCATCTTCTTGAAGTTAAGTACACTTAATACTCCCAATTTCTGAAGCTAAATATTTACATCTTATTGTATACCTTGATGTGGTATGTATACTAGTACATAGTTCTCCCTTCTATAAGGCACTTTTACCTATAACACTGGCTGCTGTTAATGTTTTCTTTACACTTCACTCTCCTTTAGCATAGTAATTAGAAATTGGTTTGAATAAGTATAATGCGGTCTGCAGCGTAAACTATATCAATACTATTTTATCTACTCAGGTTTTGTTATATCTCTCCATTTCTATGCTATGTCTTTTTAGTGCCCCATGGGTTTCGCATCACATTATCTTATGTTTGTTTTTACTATGTTTATATATTATAATCTTTCCTCCATAGAGCTAGCCCAGATATAATAGGCTTCAATGTCAATATATGTTTGCCTTTACTTAGCTTGTATATCTAACTTCCATATATTAACTGCTCAATTCTAATTTTAGCTTTAAGTTGTACAAAGCTGTTAGGAGTGAAGTGCTGTGATCCCCATATACCAGGAGTCATTAACTTTTATAAGACAGTCTGTAATAGTCCACATTTACTTATAGTTAACATTACCACCCTATATCTCTGTTCACTCAAATGTTCTCATACGTAGAAGTGCTTAGAGGGTTGTTTAGGAAAAGCCAAATGGTTTATAGTTATTTCTTAATAGTGTTGTTTCCTCATATACGTATTATCACGTAGCTTACTATGATACTGAGATCCAGATTACCACTTCTCCCAGGTGGAACTCAACTATAATTTGTGACTATGCTCTATGTTCCTACCATTTCCCTAATTGTCTGCTCAGATGTGTTTCTACCACTATCAATAATATCAAGCCCCCACACGCACACTATTGGTATATAAACTAATTACTATTGCTTAGCTCACACTGTAAATACTAACTGGCTCCGCCCTCCAACCCCCCCCATTCCCTTTATTACATTTTGAGCGGCTCTTGCCCGCTGCATCCCCCTCCCCCATAAATATATAGAGTTACCTCCTCCCTAGTCTCACTCTTATTTGAATAGATACCTTACTCTATTTTTTGTACATAGCTAGGAGAGGACCTTTTCTGCTTGTATCACGTTTATGGCACTCTAATACAAAACTGAAGTCTTTCTATGTGATAGCCCACATTTTCTGGTAATATTTGAGATGCTAGAATGCAATACTCTCTAAACTATGCTGTGTATACATTGTCTTGTAAATGTTCTGGGGCATAGACTATATTCTGTATTTGTTTACGACTTCAATAAAAAAAAAAAAAAAAAAAAGAGGATTTTGCATATTTCATAATCCAATGTTCAGCACATAGCAGAATATGTTCTGTTTATTCTTAAAGATATATTTAAATATACATCTGATGGATTTTTGCACAAATATATATTTATACCTATACATTATTATCTATAGGTATAGATATATACATATATACATAGGAATATCTATTTAAAAGTACATAGAACATATTCTGCTACGTGAAGAACATTGGAATGTGAAATATTTACAGTAAAAACACAGTTAAACAATTTATAACATATGAACATTGCATAAATATGATTTTTCATGTGTTTACTTGAATGCAAAGAGCTCTAATGCACTTATATAAAAGTATAATATTTATATGTAAAAGACAGACATTTTAACCCCTTAACGACCGAGGACGTGCAGGGTACGTCCTCAAAAAAAAGGCAGTTAACGTCTGAGGACGTACCCTGCACGTCCTCGGTGTGGAAAGCAGCTGGAAGCGATCCTGTTCGCTTCCAGCTGCTTTCCGGTTATTGCAGTGATGCCTCGATATGGAGGCATCCTGCAATAACTCTAGATGGCCATCCGATGCAGAGAGAGCCACTCTGTGGCCCTCTCTGCACCGGACATCGATGGCCGGTATCGTTGGTGGGTGGGAGCCGACTTGGGAGGCGGGTGGGCGGCCATCGATGGGCCGGGTAATGTAGAGGGGGGCGGGATCGGGGGCAGGGCTGATGGGGGCGCGCACGGGCGCGCACGCGTGCACGGGGGCGGCGGGCGGGCGCGTGGACGGGGCGGGAGCGGGTGGGAATGCTACACTACAGAAAATAGAACTGTGTATAAAAGTTTGAGAAAGGGGTATTTTAATTTGAAAAAAAATATAAATCGAAGGTATCTAGGAGGGGGTGGGGGTTAGTCTTTGGTGGGGCAGGGAGCTACACTACAGAAAAGGGGAAAAATTAAAAAATCAGCAATTTTATTCTAAACTGGGTACTGGCAGACAGCTGCCAGTACCCAAGATGGCGGCCATTAAGACAGAGGGGGAGAGTTAGAGAGCTGTTTGGTGGGGGATCAGTCAGGTTGGGGGCTAAAGGGGGGTCCTACAGAGCAGCATATGTAAATATGCCTTTTCTTTTTTTAAAAAAAAGCCCAAATATAGCTTTTATTTTAGTACTGGCAGTTTCTGCCAGTACTTAAGATGGCGGGGACAATTGTGGGGTGGGGGAGGGAAGAGAGCTGTTTGGGAGGGATCAGGGGGTCTGATGTTTCAGGTGGGAGGCTAAGCTCTACACTAAAGCTAAAATTAACCCTGCAAGCTCCCTACAAGCTACCTAATTAATCCCTTCACTGCTAGCCATAATACGTGTGATGCGCATTTAGCGGCCTAAGTACCAAAAAGCAACGCCAAAGCCATATGTGTCTGCTATTTCTGAACAAAGGGGATCACAGAGAAAAATTTACAACCATTTATGCCATAATTGCACAAGCTGTTTGTAAATATTTTCAGTGAGAAACAAAAAGTTTGTGAAAAAGGGAACTTTTTTTTTTTATTTGATCGCATTTGGCGGTGAAATGGTGGCATGAAATATACCAAAATGGGCCTAGATCAATACTTTGGGTTGTCTGCTACACTAGACTAAAGCTAAAATTAACCCTACAAGCTCCCTACAAGCTCCCTAATTAACCCCTGCACTGCTGGGCATAATACACGTGTGGTGCGCAGCGGCATTTAGCGGCCTTCTAATTACCAAAAAGCAATGCCAAAGCCATATATGTCTGCTATTTCTGAACAAAGGGGATCCCAGAGAAAAATTTACAACCATTTATGCAATAATTGCACAAGCTGTTTGTAAATAATTTCAGTGAGAAACCGAAAGTTTGTGAAAAAGTGAACGATTTTTTGTATTTGATCGCATTTGGCGGTGAAATGGTGGCATGAAATATACCAAAATTGGCCTAGATCAATACTTTGGGATGTCTTCTAAAAAAAAATATATACATGTCAAGGCATATTCAGGGATTCCTGAAAGATATCAGTGTCCCAATGTAACTAGAGCTAATCTTGAATAAAATGGTTTGGAAATAGCAAAGTGCTACTTGTATTTATGGCCCTATAACTTGCAAAAAAAGCAAAGAACATGTAAACATTAGGTATTTCTAAACTCAGGACAAAATTTAGAAAATATTTAGCATGGGTGTTTTTTGGTGGTTGTAGATGTGTAACAGATTTTGGGGGTCAAAGTTAGAAAAAGTGTGTTTTTTCCATTTTTTTCTCATATTTTATAATTTTTTTTATAATAAATTATAAGATATGATGAAAATAATGGTATCTTTGGAAAGTCCATTTAATGGCGAGAAAAACGGTATATAATATGTGTGGGTACAGTAAATGAGCAAGAGGAAAATTACAGCTAAACACAAACACCGCAAAAATGTAAAAATAGCCTTGGTCCCAAACGGACAGAAAATGGAAAAGTGCTGTGGTCATTAAGGGGTTAAAGAAACTGGAAAAAAGTGTAAAAAGACTATACTAATAAATAATTATAAATATTTAGAATAATAAATATTGGAAGGGTAAAAAAACTATACTTATTTCTCAGCGAAAAATAAGTCTGTAAAGCTATGAGACCCTTCACTGGAAAGAGAAGCTCATCTATTAAATAGTCAAATCCCCATTTAGATAAAACATAATTAATGTGATAATGGCAATTTCTTAAACCATTATACACAAGCAGGGTAAATCTGTGTCACTTTCTTAACAAACAAATAAATAAAAATGAATTCATACACCCAGAGAGACCTCTCATTTAACCCTTTAATGACGTCACCTGGCTCAAGGGCTGTAAGCGTGCAGGTCTTTTTGACAGCAGTGAGAAAAGGTTATTTATGTGTGCATCACTGCCCTGTAACGCTACAGGCGGCCAACATAAAGAGTACTACAGCTGCCATTAAGGGGTTAAAACCACCAGACTCCTTAAGATGCCACATGTTTGATGATTTAGGGAAATAACATAAAGTTGGAAAAATAACAGTGCTCACCTTATGCCAGAAAATGATATAATCCAAAACATGCTTGAAATGTCACATTATAAGAAGAGTCTCTTTATTGAAATGACAGGTCATATGAGCTTTTAGAAATCACATGGTCAACTTGAAATATACATGGTTAGAGTTAAAATATGTAAATATATACAAGACTGATTTGTCTGCAATAACATAAAAATGGATGGGAATAATGGTGGCAGCTAAAAAAGTAATGAAGGAAGCATTGTTGTCCTTTCATGATTCAGACAGAGAATACAATTTAAAAAAAGTTTCCAATTTACTTGTATTATCAAATTTGATTTGTTCTCTTGTTATTCTTTGTTGAAATTATATTTAGATAGGTAGCGTGCCCATGTGTGGAGAACAACATGACAGGACATAATGCTGCCATCCAGTGCTCTTGTTAATGTTTAACATTATCACCAAATAGCTGCAGATACGTGCACACTCCTAAATGTATCTTCCTCCTTTTCAACAAAGGATAACAAGAAAACAAAGAAAAATTGATAACGGAAATATATTGGAAAGTTGTTTAAAATTGTATGTATTATCTGAAATATTAAAGAAACGTGTTGGGTTTTATGTCCTTTTAAGTTAGTAAGGTCCATCTTACGGTATCATGTGATAGGACAGAAAAGGAAGAATAAAATGTCATTGTTTAGTTAGAGCATGCCACTTTAAGAGACTTTTTAATTTATTTCTATTATTACATTCCCTTCATTCTCTTGGTGGAAATGAATACCTAGATAGGTCGATGAGCAGTAATGCACTACTGGGAGCTAGCTGGTGATGGGTGGCTATACACATATGCCATTTGTCCACATATGTTCAGCTAGCTCCCAGTAGGGCTGCTCAGGAGTTGACCATTGCAAGGGTTAAACACATACTTAAATGCAAGTAATCAGGTTGTTTCTAGGAGGAAGGGGAACTGGACAGATGCTCGGGCTCTAGAGGCACTTGGGCCACACAAAGGGGACTAGCCAGTGCTCCCACTACGTTTTTATGTTTTCACAGTAAGCAGCTGACACCATTAGTTGATGCTGTTGACCACCCTCTTTTACTCCAGACCTTCCAATCCTTCGGCATCTGCGACACAGCACTCTCGTGGTTCTCTTCCTATCTGTCTAACCGTACCTTTAGTGTAGCCTTCTCTGGGGTATCCTCTGCCCCGTTGCCACTTTCTGTTGGGGTAACACAAGGCACTTTACTCGGTCCCCTTCTCTTCTTAATCTACATGTCATCATTAAGTTCCTTAGTAAAGTCCTACGGGTTTCAATATCATTTGTATGCCGACGACACCAGACCTATCTACTTCCTTGCTAACCCGTGTCACTAACTGTCTCTCTCATATCTCATCTTGGATGTCCTCTCACTACCTGAAGCTAAATCTCTCCAAAACTGAGTTCCTTATTTTCCACCCTTCTTACAAAATCTCCACCCCCTTTTCTCTATAACTGTTGATAACTCCATCATTACCCCAACCCCACATGCCCGATGTCTTGGAGTCACACTTGACTCAGTTTTATCTTTCACTCCTCACATTCAGTCCTTGGCTAAAGCCTGCTGCTTCCACCTTAAAATCATCTCTAAAATTAGACATTTCCTTACACAAGACACAACTAAGATTTGAATCCACCATTCCTGCTGCATGATATAGAAATGATGCAGGAGGCTATTTGCAGCTTAAGCTAAGGTAAGACTCTAAGATGACTAAGGTGTAGACTGTCCCTTTAAGATATTCCTCACATCTGATGATATGAGATCAGAATAATCAGCTGGAATATATGCAATTTAAAATCTCTTATTATAATAAGACTTGTTCAAAATATTTGATCGTTTGCGGCCAGAATAATTAAAATCCATAATTTATACAGATCCCACATTTGTATCTGATTCTCTGTGACCAGAATATTGAAATCAAAAAGATGTAAATTAGATCTAATGTTGTCAACAAATTATCAATAAAATCTATCTGCTTCAATCCATATGATTGACTCTTCTAAATTTACTACGAGATTTCCCCAGTTTCTTCTGCTTCAAAACTCTCATAAGGTCCACTCAGTTCTCTATTCTTTAGTGAAACAGATGAACAATCAGCTGAATCTGGGTAGGCCATGAGGCTAGAGACATCTATGTGATTTTGCCTACTGTGGCCAGAAAGTCAATCTTCAAGAAATGTGACCCAGTGTGCCAAGTATAATCAGGTGTTACTGCAATAACTCACATATCCCTCTGGGGGAAGTATAATCAGCTCTTATTATCATATTACCCACAACATTTCCTAGAGAGCATTCAGGAACAGGAGGATGTGGGCTGGGTCAGGAGGACTTTAGGGTGGAGTTGAGGTAGACTGAAGGTGACGCAAGGGTTGGGCCAGGCGCAGTGTCAGGATCATCCAGGGACAGAGCAGGGTGTTCCACAGGCCAATATTTCATGGGCTGGATGGCAGTGTAGTGAGGTGGTAATTTAAAAGTAAGGGGAAGTTGTGGTAGAGATCTCAGGACAGTCAGAGCCCCGAAAACATTACTATTCCACCAAATGTGTGACAGATGGGAGCCCTGTATTACTAGTCATTTTCTATGGCCAATATAACCAGTGCAAACTGCTTCATCCCACACATGAGCTCCAACCGACCCATGAGCTCCAACCAACCTATTCTATTGGTAATGATGGGAATACACAGAGATACAAATTACAAGCTCTATCGGAATTATGACAATTTAATTTTGAATTTCCATTTAATAGTTGCTTAATCATGAAAGAAAACATTTGGAGTTGCATGTCCCTTTAAAGGAACAGTGTACACCAGTTTTCATAAAACTGGATGTAATAGAAACTCTTAGTTTAGCACAGTTAATGAGGTTAGGCTGGAACAACCAATGAAAGGGGCTGAGAAAGCAGAAAGGGCAGATACCCCCCCCCCCATATGAAAAGACAGAATACACAAAGAATAGCAGCAAGAATCTGTAGACCTGGGTCTGCATCTGATACTTAGGGGCTTGGTTAAGAGTCTGAAAATCATCACAATGGTGTTAAAAAATAAGTAAAACTATGCATTGTTACAAAAACACTCCCAGATAGGCTATATAAATGGATCATCTACAAAACATTTTAGAAAAGAAAAATCTTCCCTTTAAGTTTAGGGACCAGGGATAGCAGGTTTAGAAAGCTAAAGGTTAAACTGAAAAGGTAACGGGATAAGGGTAACAGGATTATGTTTAAGGGTTTAGGATTATGGAATTATCTTAAAGGGTTGGGAATTAGTGTATTAGGTTTAGGGAGTGAAAATGTTAGAATTGTGGATTAGGGAACTGGATTTAGGGAATTAGATTTAGTATCTTAATGAATTAGATTTGGGGGCTAGGGATTTATCTTTAGGAGGTAAGGGAACTAAAATAAGGGTGTTAGAGAATTAGATTTAGGGGGTTATGGAGTTAGGTTAGGGAGTTAGGGATTTAGATTTAAAGGGACAGTAAAGTCATACTGTAATTAGCCATTCATGATTTAAACAGAGCATAAAATTTTAAATAACTTTACAATTTACTTATAGTATATAATTTGCTTCCTTCTCTTGTTATCCTTTGCTAAAAAGTTTATCTAGGAAAGCTCAGGAGCAGAAAAGAACCTAGGTTCTAACTGCTGATTGGTGATTGCATATATATATACCGATTGTCATTGGCTCAACATGTGTTCAGTTAGAAACCAGTTGTGCATTGCTGCACCTTAAACAAATGATACCAAGAGAATGAAGCAAATTTGATAATAGAAGTAAACTGGAAAGTTGTTTAAAATTGTATGTTCTACCTAAATCACGAAAAGGATTTTTGGGGGATTTCATATCCCTTTAAGAGGTTAGGACGGAGGTTGGGTTTTAAGGGGTTAGGGATTTATAGTTAAGAGGTTAGGGAGTTAGGGATTTAGGTTTAAGAGGTTAAGGGGTTAAGGAGTTAGGGATTTAGATTTAAGAGGTTAGGGGTCATGGATTTAGGTTTAAGAGGTTAGGGATTTAGATTTAAGAGGTTAGTGGATTAGGTTTAGGTGGTTATGGATTTAGCTTTAAGAGGTTAGGGGGTTAGGGAGTTAGGGAGTTAGGGATTTAGGTTTAAGAGGTTAGGGAGTTAGGTTTAGGGGTTAGGGATTTAGGTTTAAGAGGTTAGGGAGTTAGGTTTAGGGGTTAGGGATTTAAGTTTAAGAGGTTAGGGAGTTAGGTTTAGGGGTTAGGGATTTAGGTTTAGGGTTAGGGATTTAGGTTTAAGAGGTTAGGGATTTAGATTTAAGAGGTTAGTGGATAAGGTTTAGGTGGTTATGGATTTAGCTTTAAGAGGTTAGGGGGTTAGGGAGTTAGGGATTTAGGTTTAAGAGGTTAGGGAGTTAGGTGTAGGGTTAGGGATTTAGGTTTAAGAGGTTAGGGAGTTAGGTTTAGGGTTAGGGATTTAGGTTTAAGAGGTTAGGGAGTTAGGTTTAGGGTTAGGGATTTAGGTTTAAGAGGTTAGGGAGTTAGGGATCTAGATTTAAGAGGTTAGGGAGTTAGATTTAGGTGGCTAGGGATTTTGGTTTAAGAATTCAGGGAGTTAGATTAAGGAGGTTAGGAATTTAGGTTTAAATGGTTAGGGAGTTAGGTTTAAAGTGCATGTAAAGTCAACCTACTCGCTCTGCATCATAGTGTGTCATTTCAAAAATAAAAGTGAGTTTCATTCATCAAAATGTGAAAATCGCATTCTAAAAAGAAATATTTCATAATTTACTTTCTATTCTTCTCGGCGATTCCTCCGCCCGCCATTATGGTCCCACATAAATTTGATGATTGACACTTCTCTTTCGGAATATTTTCCTCACCCCCGGGGCGTCAGGCCAGTTGTTCCCTACGTCACGCTAATCTACTGCGCATGCGCGAACTACCCGATATACTATACTTTGTTACGGAGTATTAACGCATGCGCAATGTGATACGAGGTGCCGAGGTTTACAGCGTATTGGTTGCTGAACGCATGCGCGTATTGTCATCCAAATTGTGAACGCATGCGCAAATGAGACCCCTAATCGTGAACGCGATTCAAAATGATGTCATCGAGTGGGCGGTAGATATTTAAATGATGCATGGAGAAAAACAGGAAGAAGATGGTTGGGAGGAGTTCAATGGATAGCACGGAGCTAAGTTTAGATATCAAAATAACGATAAACATTATTTATTTTAAAATAATATTATTGCGGTTTGAATATTTATAAGTGTGTGAACAAGTTGGTAACAATTAATAACCAAAAATTTACATTCACTTTAAGAGGATAAAGGTTTAGGGAGACAAAGATTATGGATCATATTCAGAGGATGTGGGTTAGGAGAAAGGGTTTAAGGGAGTCTTTCCCCTTACCTGCATTCTTGTGATATAGATGGGCTTGTTCATTATAATCCAACTTGCTGTCTCGTAGCACGGTGGTATTGTCATGGACCCATCATATGTAATGAAACTAGATGTCTCAGGATAAAGCTCCTCTATATTAAGCCCCTGTAGTAAATATGCATCATCTGAAGACATATCATGAAGAAACACGTTAAATAGTCATATCACAAAAATAATGCACATTCCTAATAGTTACAATTGTAGCATCAAAGCTTCTTCTACAAGAGAGGCAGAACGTACATCAAAGGGGCATACTAGAGAAATATTAAAATGCTCTCAACCATTACACCATTTTATTATTGCATTAATAGTTGCTGTATCTATGGGGCTGGGGAACAAAAACTCACCAGCATGGAGAGAAACCAAACATGGGGATTTTATTTTTTATAATTTTATTGTAATTTAGGTACCTCCCCTTTACATCCAATCTCTCCAGTGCAGAGAGCTTTAAATTATCAGGCCTTATGTGTTAAACCCCTGCAAAAGTGCAAACACATAGTTAAAGGGACAGTGTAGTCAAAATTAAGCTTTTATGATTCCAATAGGGAATGCAATTTAAAACAACTTTTCAATTTACTTTTATTATCAAATTTGCTTTGCTCTCTTTGTATTCTTTGTGGAAAGCTAAACCTAGGTAGGCTCATATGCTAATTTTTAAGCCGTTGGACTGCCTCTTATTTCATTGCATTTTGACCGTTTTTGACAGACACTGCTAGTCCATGTGTGTCATATAGATAACATTGTGCTCACTACCCTGGAGTTATTTAAGAGTCAGCACTGATTGGCTGAAATCCATGTCTATGAAAAGAACTTAGAAACCAGGTAATTACAGAGGTAAAAAGTATATTAGTATGTGTTGGTTATGCAAAACTGGGAAATGGGTAATAAAGGGATTATCTATCTTTTTAAACAATAACAATTCTGGAGTAGACTGTCCCTTTAACGTCTGCTCAGGGTTGACAGCTGACCGATATGCACGCTTGCTGCTGTAACTGACCGATATGCACGCTTGCTGCTGTAACTGACCGATATGCACGCTTGCTGCTTTCGATTGTAGCTATAGAGAAGGTTTTTACTATATATTTAATCTATTTGGGTGGGTTAAACACAGTTACAAGATATCACAAGTGAAATAATAACATGCTGTAATGCATTACAACATTTTCACGTTGCACTAGTATGTCTGTCACTATTTCAGTCAAAACAACAATGCAACATTCTCTCTAGCTGGCATTATGAAGACTGGGAGTATTAATTTTGAAGGGACACACACTTAGGAATAAAACTAAAAATGTCTTATTTCTAAGTTTGAGTCATATTATAGTAGACTTTACAATTTATTGTTCACATATATACTAATGTGATTGGCAAAATTGTTCATTTAAAATAACAAGTGTTGGCTTCATTTGTTTGTTTAAGTAAATGGAAATGACGAAAAATACAATGTGGACCATCTGTTCATACAAACTTTTGTTTCAGTCACTACTGGCGAAACATTTGAGACAAGAGGTTGCGTTAAGTGCAAAAGTAAGTTTGTGGTCTACTTAGTTGAGTGTATTTCCTGTAATAGGCAGTACGTAGGGAGGACGACCAGAGAGGTGGGTACGAGGGTCAAGGAACACTTGGCCCACATCAGTGGTGAAAGGGCAGTGTCAGCTCTATCTAGACACTTTTTGGAGACACACAATGGTGATGTTGGTTCCTTTAGGTGGCAGGCTATCAAACAGATCCAGAAACCCCCAAGGGGAGGTGATAAGTTACAAATACTCTCTAGACAAGAGATTTTCTGGATACATAAATTGGGTAGCCTGCTACCTGTGGGATTCAATTCTGAATTTGACATCATCAACTACTGGAATAGGTAAAAAAAATTCTCTTTTTCTTTCCAATGTATAAGTTGGTAGCTACATTCATGGCATAACAGAATTCAGGGATTGCTGTTCGATATTGATTTTAGGTACCATGGTGTTTACCTTAACATATATTTTAGACATACCCCCTGTGTCCCGGATAGACCCCATACCCCCAATGATTTGTATGAAGAGATAAAATTTAAATCAAGAGCGTAGTGGCCTAATGGTTTAATTGCTATCATTGCACCCATTTTTGGGTTATTAAATGTGAATTGATAGTACCAATAACAGTGATGTAATACCGATTGCTTATCCTCTGTTTCATAATTATAATTATTTTGAGCATTTGGGTGATCTCAGGATTTAATATTAACACACTGGATGAGATAGCTTTATTTGGATATTAATTATATTTTAACCATTTTGTTATATTGGTGAAATCATTTAATTTTGATATTGTTATCTTAAAAGCTTATACTCATTTTTAGGATAATCTAATCACTCATTTATTGAGACAGTTCACTTTAAGAAAAGATACTTTAGGATTGAATAATAACGTGTTAGTTTTTTGCATCTCTAAATTGCCTTACTTTCCATTTTTCATACAACTTCTATTTCAATGTTTATTTACATTTTGCTAACAATGGATAACTAAATATTAGATCAGTTGTACTGTTTATATTGTGTTAGCTATATTCAGTCGAATTATTTCCTTGTCCTTTTTCTATCAATAGTTTTATCATCACAATTAATATGGTGTCTGTAATAAAGTAATAAGAGTTAGCTAAGAGTTAAAATGTGGGAGTGACTGGATTCTCCAATAGGAGAACACCAGTCTGATTAAAAGCCTTAGAGTGGCAGTCTGTTTTTAGGTTTATGACTACGGTCGCAATGACCGAAACCGGTCAAACTTTTCTTGTACCGCATTTTTAACACAAGAGGAACACTTCTTTGTTTTATGGATTATACCCAATAAAGTTTTTTACTTTTAACTCCTATCTCTGCACTGTGTCTGTATTGTGGAGCGAGTGGAACACACTGTGCTTTCTTTTTCCTGTTTAAGTAAATGTCAAATTTTCCTGAATATGGGGAAAAAAGTAATTTTTTCCCCATCATTAAATCAGTTTATCAATTGCAATTTTTCGATTAAGGAATGTAACATTGAAATGTTGATTCTCATAGACATCAATGTCTTGCACAAGTGAGTATTTACAACTTGTTTGCCCTAAATAATTTCTCCTTTATGGTGCCAATATTATGTATCTCTTATGTATAACTCTTTCATATAAATTCATTTTTACAAAGTATTTGACCTCGTTTTATTGCTCGAAATATAGTATATCACTATACCACAAAACATTTATATATTGAAATGTCTATCTTTTGCGATAGAACATTTGGTCTGCAATTATTATGCTGATTCCCCCCCCCCCCAAAAAAAAAATAATAAAAACAAAAAAACATTGAACAGCATTGCTACCTTTGTATACTTTTACTATGAAATGAGATTAACTTACTTTTATATGTTATTCTTGTTATCGTATCTCTGGTAAGCATACGATTTAGGAATGGATTCGAGGAATCTGTTACCTAAAACAAAAGTTACATTTAAATAAGTTAAACTTGAAAATTTGCAGATATTTTACATAGTGCATAAACATTGATACATAATTGTTGTAGTACCAAGAATAAAAAATGTACATTAAGTAGGCAGAGTATGACATTCAGGGAGCAAAACTGTTAGCTCTGCAGATAGCCTAGATTCCATCCTGTCAATTTTTTTGTCAGCCAAGCTATCTCCTGGTCTGGTCTACAAGCCATCAAAATTACTTCAAGTAAATGTATCAGCACTTTTCTGATAGTTTGGATCATCATCTGTTGATATTTACCATTATTTTTACTATCCAGGTGGCTTACTGAGCTCCTGAAACCAGACTATTATAATTAAGTGCTTTTTTGTTCATTCCATGTAATGCACCCCCACATAACTGGAGCTTTAATCCTGATAGAAGTTCTCATTTTTCATCTTCAACCTCTTTCTCTGCAGAGAATGACCTCATAGAAATAAATAATCTAATTTGACAGATTTTTTTTTTAAAGATCCATGAGGGTTTCATATCAGAGCTAAGCAATCTCCTTAACAAAGGTTGTTTAATTACTTGAAAAAGTCAGGGATCTTTCAAAAGACTATTAATTCAGATATTTCCCCCCAAAAGGCGTAACCTGATGAACAAGGGCATCTGTTAAATTAAAGCAACTTTTTTGGATGTGTTTGTGTGAAAGTGAAAAATGGTGGCTTTAATCAAAATTCAAGAACTTTTTTTCCTAGTGCTAGAAGTGGGATAAGGTTAGGTACATATTTTTGCATGATGGTCTTAAGGTGCGCGGGGATGATTATGAGTAGGACGTATCTAAGGTTGGCCAGGTTGGGTATCTTGATAAGCACTATGGAGTGTGCTGTTTCTACAATAGCACAAATTATTTTATCAGTATTATTATTTGTAGGATTCTGTATCTGTTAAAGCCTCCATTATTTAAATGGCCCATATTCCTTTAAGAAAAACATAAATTGATTGTGTTTAATTACTATTAATATATAAATGCATTACTCTTTGCAGAGTTCCACCAAGGAACCAAAATCAGGGCCGGATTTACCATTAGGCAGAGTAGGCAAGTGCCTACAGGCGCCTTCCAGAAAAAAAATACTGGGCAAATACTGTCTGGAGTGTTTTGTTATATATCATGGATTGCCTTTTATGTGGCAAAATCAGCAGCTGCTGTAAATAAAATCAAAATTCTATAAAGTTATAGGGGCTCGTGTTTCTGGGGAGTCTTCAGACTCGGCAGAAACAGCAGTTATGAAGCAGCGGTCACAAAGGCCACTGCTCCATAACCTGTCCGCCCGCTCTGAGCAGGCGACAGAGATCGCCGGAAATCAACCTGCTCGAGTACGATTGGGTTGATTGACACCCCCCTGCTGGCGGCCCATTGTCCGCGAGACTGCAGGGGGCGGCGTTGCACCAGCAGCTCTTGTGAGCTGCTGGTGCAATGCTGAATACGAAGAGCGTATTGCTCTTAGTATTCAGCGAGGTCTGGCGGACCTGATCCGCACTGTTGGATCAGGTCCGCCAGACCTTGTTAAATAGAGGCCTTAGGCTGTATCTATAGGTTCATACATATGAACCGGGAGTGTGTGGGGGGCTCTCAGGCCCGGATTTATAGCCCAGGTGCCTGTAGGCACCAAAATCTAAAGCTCCCCAACACGCTCCCGGTTCACATGTATGAACCTATAGATACAGCCTAAAACTTTATAGAATTATGATTTTTTTTTACAGCAGCTGCTAATTTTGCCACATAAAAGGCAGTCCATGATATATAACAAAACACTCCAGACATTATTTGCCCAGTATGATAAGATTCCAATCAGAACAATATTTTTTTATATATAATTTATACAAGAAAAGTGCAGGTTTTATTGACTGGGGCTTCATTTAGAAACTTTACTGACCAAGCCTGCAATGTTCTCAATCAACCAAGGGTCAGTTGTTTTTTTAAAAAGTGTGTTTATCCTGTGCAACAGCCCTGGCGTTTTGCATTTTAGCAATAATATTCATACCTATGGTATCTTATATGAAAGACTTCCCTTTGACTGTACAATCTGTCATTTTAATTTTGACAGCCGCTGCTGCTACAGCTGATACATGCCCACTGTGCACTCAAAGCGCTCTGTGATAGCGCACAAGTAGTCACTCATTGTCACTCCCCATAAAAGAACCAACCCCCACACACTTACTGTCAGGCCGCCTTGGCTGCTCTGTCCGCATTCACTTGAGAAATGGACCAGACCGGCCAGCAAGGTGGCCATCTTGGTTTAGGGCAAAGTTATTATCTACAATGGTGAGTGAGGGCAGAGAGGCAGAGGTGTGCAGAAAAGGCATATGGCGCAGAGAGACAGGCACCCCTCTATGGAAGGAGCCTGTAGACACATGCCTACTCTGCCTAATGGTAAATCCGGCCCTGGGGGCACTTTAGACTTTGGTGCCTACAGGCACCGGGGCTATAAATCCAGGCCGGACCAAAATGTTGACTTTTTACTCTTATTCATGTACAAGAAACCATTTTAGTGCAGAAGCCAACCCTTTCTCTTTAGAAATAAAACATGTAATACAGTTATTTATTTGTAGCCAAACACACCTAGGAAACATACTAAATATACAATAAGAAAATATACTTACCTTTATAAATATGGAAATTACAACAAGCCCATTTGGACTTTTAGCTGCTTCTGTTATATTTGTATACAATTCATGATTATAGTGTAGTAGCTGGGCCTATGGAAAAAACAGCAAACATGAATTTTATGTTATGTAGAAAAAAAACCCAATAACAAATTTGTTCCACTTTTATGCTTTTCAGAAGCAACAATGAAAAATCAGGTATAGTGGTTCCATTTCCTGCACACATAAGGGATACTAAACCCATTTTTTTTATTTTATGATTTGGCTAGACTAGAGCATACATTGATAAGCAACTTTCTAATTTATTCCTACTATCAATTTTTCTTGTTCTCTTGGTATCATTATTTGAAAAGCAGGGATGAAAGGTTAGGAGCCAACCCATTTTAGGTTCAGCACCTGGGTAGCGCTTGCTGATTGGTGGATAAATGTAGCCTAGACCAAAAATGGGCCGGCTCCTAAGCTTTTATTCCTGCTTTTTCAAATAGAGATACCAAGAGAACCAAGGAAAAATTGATAATAGGAGTAGATTAGAAAGTTGCTTAAAATTACATGCTCTATCCAAATCATAAAAAAATATATATATTGGGGTCAGTATCCCTTTAACCTGGTACCAGACAGATAGAGAGTAAACCTGCCTTTCTACGATTTAAATTCATTGATATTGGCTTTCTCTAGTTCTAATTTTACTTTAGTAGTAAGTTAAACCCTATACTATCTGAGATACTAAAAACACGTTGCCATGATTATTCAATATTTTATACCAATCTAGTCATTGGTCTTGCACATTACCCACCTTACTGATTATTATTGAATAGTTTTGACACTGAATAATGCTTTGAGGGTACAGATATTTCATTTTTATTGTTGTTACAATTTTCTGTTCTTACAAATTTTTTTCTGTAGGCTTGGAAATGCTTGCAGTGCTCTTTAGATCAGGGGTCACCAACCTTTCAGACCTCAGGGACCACTAAACTCACAATTAGTGAATCCCGTGGACCACTAACATTCATTTTTTAAGAAAGGTACAAAACTCTATAATGTATATATATATATATATATATATATATATATAAATAAAAATAAACACAGTATATATATATATATATATATATACACACACATACTGTACATAACTAGTATAACCATAGCTAAATTTACATTATGTATATATTTACACATTTTTAAGAATTATTTTTTTGGAATTAACTAAGTGAATGACAGAACTGAGAGAATACTTCCAAATGACAGATGAAGGGTGAGTGCCCACTTTTGAGCTGGAAACAGAAAGGCAGAAAGTGGGAAAAAAATAATTATGTTTAAAAGGACCACAAGACTTCCAAGTTACCTCCCCAGTTAGGAATTATTCAAAACTAATTATGATCATGGACAGACATTGGAGTCATAAATTAAGTTCATATCAGAAAGCTCTCAATATGGTTGTGAGCTAACCATGACTGATGTTACTGGCAATTACTATAATACTGGTGGATGGCAATTATTATAATTCAGGTGGAATTACTTTGCGTGTGGGAAAATTATTAGAATGAAAAATAATTAATATTTAATAAAAAAAAAAGAAGATGGAGGGGAGTAATAAAAATTACTACAAAGAGACAGGTAAAGGGAAGAAAATAAATAAAATATGAGAGAGAACTTTTTTTAAAGATTTTATTTTTTTTATTTTAATTCCACTATTTCAAGGACCTGTCACCCCGGTCACGCGCCGCAACTCCCTACAGTGCCTGGTTGGACAACAGTGAAAACCGACAGAGGAAGAGTTAAAATACAATCTCCATACGCACGTTGCATAGTACTGCGCAACTTCCGTAGCTAGATTGTATTTTTAACTCTTCCTTCGTCGGTTTTCACTGTTGTCCAACCAGGCACTGTAGGGAGTTGCGGCACAACCGGGGTGTAATCATCAAAGGAAATTAATTCCTGCTTGATGGTGTCAAGGACCATCAACATCTTCTCGTGGACCACCAGTGGTCCAGGGACCACTGGTTGGCGACCACTGGTCTATATAATAGCTCTATAGAACACGGCAGAGACCAGGTCAGTTCAATAAATGTGGATCATTCAGACAAATGGGTAAAAAAGAAGCAGGGTTCAGCAATACTGAGGCAGTACAGACAAAATAAGCCAGAAGTCAAAGACAAAAAACAAACAAAGTTCAGTAACAGCAGAATCAATCAGAATAAAATGGCACAAGAAGGGATGCAGCATTGCTTTAAATTGCGTCAAAAAAGGTGTCAAAATATTGTGTACCAAAGAAATGGATAACTGAATAATCAGGACATGTGGCATCGTTTGTACTGAACAACGGCGGCAGAAATGAGTGAATCACATGGAGAAAGACTCTTACGTAACTGGAGTGATGAAACCAAGAATTGTACTGACACATTTAAAATCTGTTATGTTTGATGTTAGGATTAAGGATTAGTGTTAAAATAAGGTTTAGGGGTGTTTGTTAGGATTAGGGGTTATGATAATGATTGGGGTAGGTTAAGGCTCTGGTTATTGTGTCATTTAGCTTAGCATTTAGGATTGGGTATGACGCTAACTTTAAGGTAGGAGATAGGGATAAACAAAGAAAAACTGCTTTGCTGTCAGAGAAGTTTGAAATACTTTGGAAAGCAGCTATGAGACTAAATTAATCTAAAATATGAAATTTGGAATGACATAACAACCCAGTTATGCAAGCACCTCTTGTGTATCAATTCTTAATAATAATAATGGAAAAAAAATATTTCCAAAAATATATTTAATCCTTAGCATCTTCTGATGTATACCCATTATTTTCTACAGAACGTCTCATTTTTACCTCCCAAGTGCATAAATCCCCTATATACACCTGCACTTTCTCAGCATTCCCTTTCCCTGATTAATCTACTCTCCCCTGGAACAGGACATAGTCAAAATACACCCAAGTGCATTTCAATTTTGATTAGAGGCATTTTGCAATATACATATCAGCAAATGATTCTATTAAAAGTGATCACTGTTTCAGTCAAGGGTAATTCTAGATCTTAAAATATGGGTTTTGTGAAAAAGGTCTCAAACAAAGCCACACATCAAGGCTAAAGGGTGGAACTGGTGGGGTGTGGGTCATCCTTTTTATGACTTATACCTATTTTTATATTTAAATTCCCACTGTGCCACCATTTAACTATATGCTTTATCAGTCACTAGGGGTATCTAGCACACATGGAACCCCACAGAATAGCCACTGTTTTTTTTTAAAGCTTTTATTGTAACTGCAACATATTAAGCACTGCCCATATGAGCATGAACTGGCAGATTGTGCATCCTCAGAGAGCCAGCGGTGAAATGTGTTGCCACCTGACCCCTGAACAGGAGCAAGTAAAAAAAATGCAGGTTCATAGAGCATGTGGAAAAATTCTTAATTTTGATTATAATATTCCCTTACAAAAGTATGCTCTAGTTGCAATATAAATGCTAAAAATACAATGTGGTCATATTAAAAACTGGTGTCTACATATACAGCTCAGTGAATGATACTTTTCATTTTAGTTTATTCAACTTATAATAGCTATTGTGTTTATGGTTTCAACATGCTATGTCACTGGATTTTACAGGCTCTTTTTCTGACTTTGGGTTTAAATAAGTAAAATGGATAAAGCTAAAAACATATAAAGACTCACCTCCCCGGAAAAAGCTTGGCCATTGAGAAGATGTTCAGATCCTCGATCATCTTCACTCCCAAAATGTAACCTGATCTCTTCTAAACGATGGCTATACGTGAGCGGACCACCTGAAATGTTTACTAAATGTTCCTTATCAAGCCTTAGTGACACATGTCTTCCTGTATTGTACATAGTTCCTCCCACCTAGAATGAGAATATAGAAAAGAATAAAGTTTGCAGTGAATGTTGTACAATGTACTTCAAGAACGTTTTGTGTGTGAAGGAGAGACACATATGTTACAATATAATGCTAAAACCCCCCACACATTTTACGGGATTTCTCTCCTTGCTGATGTTTAGTCACATTATTCTAAATACTAAGGGCAAGATTACAAGAGAAGCGTTCTGTAACACTTTTGCATGATCGTTAACTACGCTAGAAGTAAGCTTTTTTGCGCACGTCAGTTTGCGCTCGTATTACAATTTGAAAGTAAATTGTTTTTGCTCGTGCGATAACCCGACGCGAGTAAAAAAACTGAACTTAGAATATTGCGCATGTGATAACCTATTCCCCAATAGAAGTCATTGGAGCAAAAAATCTAACACCATACTCGCGCGTAAACCAGATCTCATATTCTCAAGTGTGCTAACCCGACATGAAAATATAAATATTTCATATTCTAATGTTGTTCACGAAGAATATCTATTTAAGTATACTTAGAACATATTCCCTTATGTGCATAACATTGGAATGTGAAATATTTACATTAAACACATAGTTAAATCCTTTATTAAATATGAATATTGCATTAAATATGATTTTTCAAGTTTTCATCAACTTAACTGCAAAGGGCTCCAATGTGTCTATAAATGTGTACATTTGTATTTATATGTGTATATATGTCTGTAAATACATATATACACATATAAATACATGTATACACATATAAATACATATGCACACATATAAATACATATATACACATATAAATACATATATACACATATAAATACATATGCACACATATAAATACATATATACACATATAAATACATATATACACATATAAATACATATATACACATATAAATACATATATACACATATAAATACATATGCATACATATATTGACATATATCTATACATGAATATACATCTTTAGATATGTATACGTATGTATCTCTATGTTAAAGTCCTTTACCTGCATTTTTTTCTTACACCTGAGACTTCATATATTTGAGCCCTTATTATTTAGATGGTGTTATTATGAGTGTAACTGTACTTTGTAATGTATTTTTGAAGTGTTTTGTGACATTTTTTTGTTTTGCGAAACAGTTAACCATAACTCTGAGAATCCACTAACTCGACGCACGTTAACTTCAATTGCGCTCAAGTGATCACGTTTACTTTCAACTTGTAATATGAGCGAAAAACCTGATGTGCATAAACAGCCATGGTAAAGCCCTTCTCGCTTGCGCGCAACAGTTTGCACACCACTTGTAATCTAGCCCTAAATAAATCTTTTGTAACACTGCAAACTTTTAGTGTGACATTGGCAGGATGACATGTAAGTGTACCCAATTACTATTTGTATAGAAGCTTGTTCAAGTTATATGGGAGTCAAAAGATAAAGGATAAGTCAAAAGGAAACTTTCATAAATTAGATAGTGCCTATCATTTATAAAAAAAGCCAATTTATTTTTAATTAACATGCCTCTTTCTCACAGTCTCCTTTGTTTAAACTCAGCTCCTTCCCATGTGAGCATACAGAGATAGGGTCAGGATTGTGCATGTGTCTTGAGTACTCTCATCCAGATGTGAACCCTCAAAACAATGCCTGTTTGCGGGAGAGCAATGATTAACCAGACATTATAAGTGCTTGTGGTAGCAATTAGTGATCAGAAAATTAACCAGAGATCCAATCTCTGGTTAATTTTCTAAAAGTGCCCTAAATGCCCTCAAATAAAAATAACCTTTTTTTGTATAAAAAAACAACTGCACTAGGCAGTTTGGGGTTCTAAAGTTGGTGGGAGTCGGGTGTTAGAAAAAAAAACTACACTGAAAAGTGCCTTTACATTGCGGTCTATGGAAACCGTGTGTTCCCATAGACCGCAATGTAAATATATATGTATATGCATATATACATATATATATTTATGTGTTAATATGTGTATATTAACATGTAAATATATATGTATATATTCATATACATACATATTTAAAAATGCTGCCCAGCTTTTCCATTGCTGTGCTACATACACAGGTAAGGTCACTGGTGATTTTTATCATTAACAATGTCATGTAGGATGACATCAGTAATGCCATTGATGATGTCATGCAGTATATTTTATCAGACTTTCATATTTTACCTTTAGAGATTGCCTTTATAAATATCTCTAAATGTTAAATATTTTAGAAAAGAGAAAAGAGTTCTCAAACAAATTCATGGTACTGATTTTATACTGTTATAGCACAATTAACACTGTTTGATTTAAGCACTGGGGAATACCCATGGGAATGAGAAAAAGTACTTTTCTGTCAATGCTTTCATATGAAGCAATCTATTCTGCTAAATAAGCAGCACCATTCTGTGTAAAGAAAACAGATGTATAATTGAATGTGCTTCTTTGAATTCAACATTTGTTAATTTTGTTTAACTCTCTGGTATGCTAGGATTTCTTCTAGTTGGAAGGCTCATCTCAGAATGTAAAAATAGATATACTGTTACCAGTGGCAATATAGCTTTAGTTACCTTGAATTAAATTTTAATATGAGTTTACATCAATTAAATTTACATTAATTGGAGGTGTTCTGTATCATTAACAAGACTGACTAAAATGATAAACTAAGGACAGGAGCAGTCAGTCTGCTAAATTGTGGCAAATGGTATCAGAATGTATCTTGACTCCTTAAATAATTTAATAGATAAAAAAAAACCCTACTCCAGCCCATTGTTGACAATTCCTTCAGTACCAAAACAACATTTGAAGTTTACATCACCCTAAACAGACATTTTTTTAAATCAATATACAATCTACAAAACTCACAGACAGATAAATAAATTCCATTTAACCAAAACCTTTAATGATAAGATTTGTTAATCTTCCATCAAATCAAAAAATCAAGTGAAATTAATCTACAGTTTTATTTTTTTTAATGCATAAAATTAGGACTTATGAAGTATATAGCTTTCCAAAATAACCCATAACATTGTTTCACTTGTATTAATCTATTCCCATGATATAATATCTCTGTGACATATTTCATTAAAGGGACAGTCAACACCAGAATTTTTGTTGTTTTAAAAGCTAGATAATCCCTTAATTATCAATTCCCCAGTTTTGCATAACCAACACAGTCATAATTATACACGTTTTACCTCTGTAATTACCTTGTATCTAAGCCTCATCCAGACTGCCCCCTTATTTCATAACATTTTTCAATGTTATCTATATGAAACATGTGAACTAATGCCCTCTAGTGGTGAACAAAGCAAAATTGGTGATAAAAGTAAATTGGAAAGTTGTTTAAAATTACATGCCCTATTTGAAACATGAAAGGTTTTTTTGGACTTGACTGTCCCTTTAACATTGCTACAGTTGTTAATGCTTTTGCTTTATTTAAAAAAACCACCTTGTGGTAGTATCTAAATATATATTAACCCCCCCAAAAAACCATAAATCTAGTTTCCATCAAATATTCAAGATTTCTAGTGACTACCAGTCCAAGAAAGTAAATTTTCTGTTTTTGTAGGTTTGAGTAGGAGCTTAAACTCTGGCATTAACAAAAGTTTTTTGATAACAAAATTATTTGCAAAAGATGGAAACGTCATTGATGTGCCTAAAAAAAATTCACAGATAACATGAATATTTTGGATTACGCAGCGTGCAATTTAGTGCTTTTTTTTTTTTTTTAATTATAGTGCATTTCATATTTACATCTTTCTGCCACATGATAGAGGACATTTTAAAAGTTTGAGTTGAAAAAATAAAAAAAGATTTATGAAGGTTTGTCCCTGTCCACCAAAACAAGATTATCACTTGTTTACATCCACCAATGAGGTTTAATACTGCAGTATGCAACATGAAATTTATGATTTCAGTTTAAAATGAAAACAAAATAAAGTTACATTTTTATGATTTAAAATCTTTCCTGTGCGTGTTAAAAATGTTTCTACAATTTCCCTTACAACCTCTAATAACTAGACAATAGAGATAACCAATGGCACTCATTAGGTATATTGAACCCCAATCCCTAATAGAGCCACTGATTCAGGCTGGGTCTAGGTGCTGTGTATTGATTCAATGAACACAATCTGAGAAGAGAGGTAGTGAGATTACCTCTCCAAAAATACACTCAGGGGACACAAAAACAAAATATGTATCTATAGGTAACTTAACACTAACATCACGTTTGAAAATTAAAAATGGCAAATAGCACAAAAGTATTCATAAAATTTAAAGGACCAGTCAACACATTAGATTTGCATAATCAACAAATGCAAGATAACAAGACAATGCAATAGCACTTAGCCTGAACTTCAACTGAGTAGTAAATTTTTTTATAACAAATTTCAAAGTTATGTATATTTCCACTCTCCCTGTACCATGTGACAGCAATCAGCCAATCACAAATGCATATATGTATAGTCTGTGAATTCTTGCACATGCTCAGTAGGATCTGGTGACTCAAAAATTGTTAATATAAAAGACTGTGCACATTTTTTTTAATGAAAGTAAATTGGAAAGTTGTTTAAAATTACATACTGTATCTGAATCATGAAAATTTAATTTAACCTGAGTGTCCCTTTAACTTTTATTGGGGTAAAGTAAAATTAGGAAAATATGTTAAAAACACACATAGGTACTTAACGTAGTGAATATAATGGTTCAATTATCAGGGTAATCTAATTGAAATAGGTGTGTAATACAGGATTGTTATTGCTGTGTTTGTCACTTGTAGTGATAACATTGAAATAATCTCAATGGTAAATTAATACCTCAGTTGGAAGATCTCTTATGTGCAATAGACTAATAACTGTCTGGTATTTCATTATGGAGCCAAATATGTATGGACATATATTATTGTAGCTATAAAAAATATATGAATCAAAAGAAAAAAGAAAAGAGCAATTAACATACACCTAGATTACGAGTTTTGCGTTACAGTTTTAACGCTGAAAAAAATGGCCATTTCAGCGTAAAAACAGTAATGCAGCCATTACGAGTCTTGTCGGTATAGCTGTACCGCAAGCATTTTAGCTTGTAACGTCAATCCCACACTCAAAAAAAATGATGTTTTTGCGTGGGATGTCCTTTGCGCCGGTATTACAGGTTGTGCGGTGATGCTAAAATGCTTGCGTTCCAGCCTATACCGACACGATCCATTCCGCTATCTGAAAACAGTAGTTATGAGTTTTGCGCAACAAAAATTAAAAAAAACCCTCATAATTAAAATGTTACAAACTATACTAGCACCCATAAACTACCTATTAACCCCTAAACCGAGGCCCTCCCGCATTGCAAACACTATTTAAAACTTATTAACCCCAAATCTGCCACTCCCGACATCGCTGCCACTAATAAAAGGTATGTTGAAGAGAGAATCGTTCATTTGTTTTCAGACAGACAATATCACAACTGTGGTATATGTCAATCATCAGGGTGAGACTTGCAGTCCCCAAGCCATGAAAGATGTATTTTGGATACTTGCTTGGACGGAATTAAGCTCCTGTCTAATTTCTGTGGTTCATATCCCAGGTATAGACAATTGGGAAGTGGATTATCTCAGCCGTCAGACTTTACATCTGGGGGAGTGGTCGCTCCATCTAGATGTGTTTTCTCAGATTGTTCAGATGTGGGGTCTTCCAGAAATAGATCTGATGGCTTCGCATCTAAATAAGAAACTTCCCAGGTACCTGTCCAGATCCAGGGATCCTCAGGCAGAAGCAGTGGATGCGTTAGCAGTTCCTTGGTGGTACCAACCTGCTTATATCTTCCCACCTCTAGTTCTTCTTCCAAAAGTGATCTCCAAAATCATCATGGAACAATTGTTTGTGTTGCTGGTAGCTCCAGCATGACCTCACAGGTTTTGGTATGCGGATCTTGTCCGGATGTCCAGTTGCCAACCCTGGCCACTTCCATTAAGGCTAGACCTTCTGTCTCAAGGTCTGTTTTTCCATCAGGATCTCAAATCATTAAATTTGAGGGTATGGAAATTGAACGCCTAGTGCTTAGTTATAGAGGATTCTCTGACTCAGTGATTAATACTATGTTACAGGCTCGTAAATCTGTTTCTAGGAAGATTTATTATCGAGTTTGGAAGACATATTTCATGGTGTTCTTATCATAAATTTTCCTGGCATTCTTTTAGAATTCATAGAATTTTACAGTTTCTTCAGGATGCTCTTTCTGTTTTATTTCACGGAAAGATTGCTAAACTTCCTGATATTCACTGTTTTGTACAGGTTTGGTCCATATCAAGCCTGTCATTAAATCAATCTCTCCTCCTTGGAGTCTTAATTTGATTTTTAAGGCCTTACAGGCTCCTCCTTTTGAGCCTATGCATTTTTTGGACATTGAACTACTTTCTTGGAAAGTGTTGTTCCTTTTGGCCATCTCTTCTGCTAGAAGAGTTTCTGAATTATCTGCTCTTTCTTGTGAATCTCCATTTCTGATTTTCCATCAGGATAAGGCAGTTTTGCGGACTTCATTTAAATTCTTACCTAAGGTTGTGAATTCTAACAACATTAATAGAGAAATTGTTGTCCCTTTAAACTTAAAGGGACAGTCTAGTCAAAATTAATTAATTGATATCATCGAATTTGCTTTGTTCTGTTAGTATTCTTCATTGAAAGGCCCGGGGCTCTATGATGAAGGGTCAGGATTAGTGCGGCTCTCAAGTGTGCTATAGGTAAGTACTTTAACCCCTAAAGCTAATTAAAAGGAAACTAATGAATACTGACAAATTTTATCAATATTTCTTAATTTTCTTTAAATGATATAGTGCATTTGTTCGGATATTCGTTTTCTGATGTAACAAATGCACAAAACTATCAAATAGTGTTAATGTGAACTTTTTAACTTTTTCCCCCTGCAAAAAGCCTTCCCAAATGTGGAGTAATAGATTTAATGGCATTAATTTGCTTGTTTGTTCATAGAAGGGGCCCTTGTTTAGTATTTTGAAAGAAATACAAAGAATGCAGCAACATTAATAATTTTTTATATTTGTTCAAAATCCAAATCCAAATATTGTAAATGCTACATAGATCTTCTCTTTTAAACAAAAATAGTCAAATTTAAGTAGGGAAGATTTGTAAAGCAAAATCCAAAATGTATTCAAATATTTTAGAAAAAAAAAGGACTAGATTACAAGTGAAGCATGAAAATATTAGTTCTATTGTACTCTAACACCGCTCATTGTGCTCGTATCACAAGTTCAAAGAAATCCCAGGGCACGCTAACATCTGAATATTAGATAGCACTGGTGCGCTAAATCCCTCACATATTAGAATGTTATGGGGCTGTGCTAAAAAAAATCATTTAAACTAATGTCACTCTAGTGCTAACCTGAAAGTGAGCTAACCTGAAGACGCGCTAAGTCAAGGATCTTTTTTATTTAAAATATATATATATGGGCATGCACTAAAAATCCATTCCCACTTGGCATAACTAATAACAAAAAGAAACCAAGTGGCTATTCCTTATGAATTGTGTCTCCCCTAATGGAATTAATGATAATAATAATTATTGGGTATACTTATAAAGTATGTTCTATGATATAAGTAAGTTGTGTAGAAGACGCTGATTTGTGCACTGGGTTTAATATGTTTATTGAACTAATCTGAAAATCCAGGCTTTTGAAACACATCGTTGATGCGTCCGTAATACCAATAACTTATCCAAATAGATTAACTTTGGATATTTATCTTTTTACACATTCGCTCATAAGGTTACAATGGAGGAGTAGGTTCTGACGTAATTGGTTAAAAAACAGTCATGTGACTGGACTTGTCTATGTTTTATTAGTCCTCAATCAGGTAGCCTTATAACACACACACTACTAGATTTTCGCTATAAGGATAAAGTGTTTGAGTAGGTGATACTGGGATTGGTTAATAATAGTCACATGACAAAGGTAAGAATGGAAACTATAGCCAGCCAATAGAAAACCTGAAAGCTTTCAGTCCTCATTCAGGTAGTACGTGACCGGACCAATAGGGAAGAGGGTGGGAATGTATGCTACATTCTGATTGGTTGCTTCCATTTTTAAATAGCTTCGGCTACAGTTATTTTCCAACTTTTTCTTGACCAAATATACTTGACAAAGGCCCGTATATGGGCTGAAATGCGTAGCAGTTCATTTTTTCTTTTTATTTTCTGCCAAACCTGTCGAATCGCATACCCCCAACTGATGCTGACGTGACCTGTTATCGGTCAGGAATATCGGGGGTATTACTGTAAGTTACAGTTAATCTTTTTTAACCAGCAAAGGTCTTTCACTGTGTTTTTTGGTGTTAATTTGCATGTAGGTTCTTAGAACCGAGGTATCTACCATTTTTTTAAAATAATAAATAAAAGGTTAAGTTTTAATATCCCCTGTACCTTACGGGAGCTGATTGTGCATTTGTAATCTCTTCTCTGTCACTCCATATGGTGAGACGTCCTTCCTATCAAGTATTTCCTCTAGAGGAGTAGCACCCGGTCACTGTACCGGTCTCTTTGGCCCCATATTATTAGCATAGTGCCACACTCATCCTAACTGATTTTTCATGCGCTAAAGAAGCATTATTAGTTATCATTTACGCACTAACCCGACACTGTGCTAAAGCTGAATGGGCTTTAGTAATACTTCTCATTCCTATGTTCTTCACACAGACAAAAACATTTTTTTTATTTTTAAATAGATATTTCTATAAATATCTGATATTTTTTATTAAAATATATATCTATACCTACATATCTATATGTATGTATATAAGAGCTAGGAAAGGGAGGGCACTCTCAGGATTTATATGCATCAAAGTTAGTTTATTGTTTATAACAACAACGTTAGAAAGTCATAAGGATAGGTCGACGTTTCGGCTTACACAGAAGCCTTCATCAAGACAGATGAACAACTCACAACGGCGACTAGCAGCCGCACACAACACCACCGGCAAAACAGTATGTATGTATATATATATATATATATATATTTAATTCCAGACACTATAGAGAAGAAAGCATGGTAGAGCTATATGAGATACCATAACTACAGTAGGGGATTTCAGCACTCAAAATATAACCCATTTAATCTAATATCTTAGATATATATGACTGCGGGATAATGTCAAATCCAAAAATGAACCGTACATGCAAAGATTCAATCATATGCAGATAGTTTATTGCAGAATTGCTAAAACAAATATAGCAGCTTAAAAATTTCTCATTAAATCTAATAAGCACCACTGCAGTGGGTTTTAGTTATGCATATCAAACATATCAAACATCATCGCAAACATATTGAAAACACATGCAGCAAACAAAAGTTGGAAGGGCAAAACATAATAAGATGTCAAACTGGACTGGCATTTACATAGATTACTCCATGATAAAGAAAGTAAAATGTCCTTTGAACAAACAGTGTTAGTCCCGAAATTAAGAGATCAGGTGCCTCAATTAGTTGCAATATAAACCAATTTTGTAATCCAACAGATTAGGCATGGACAATCCTGCAATCATATTCATAACAATATATGTTAACCGAGGTGAAAGCTTGAAGACTGTGCAGATTGATAGCAAATTGACCATATCTCAGTGGTGCAAACTAGAAGTAATAGAGCAGACCTGTTTGTAGACACTGCAGCGGCATCCGAGAAACAAAATCACAGGGCTGATAAGTTATGGACCGGGACATGAGCCTCAGGCATCCTTATCTCACCTATGCCGACAGCCAAACGTATCTCCTTGCTCGTTAGGGACACGGACTATGCAGGTGAGCTCTCCGCCTCTGTGCGTAAACCATATCCAGGCGACTTGATATAACCGCTTGAGTACCGCAAGAACCAGGCTTGCTTCTTCAGTTTGAATTTCCCGGGCAGATCAGACCAGCTGCTTGTACTACAGGTATCTTACTAGCTGCTTTAGAAGAGTCAACGCGCATTTCGCCCCATAATGCTGAGCGAAACAGGGGCCTCGTCAGGACTGTCAATCACATCAACTTGCGGGCTTATATTGCTACACCATTGGAGGAGTGGTTTCTATTTTAAACCAATACAATTAGCTGCTCATGCCAAGCCTCTGAAATTAGATGCTAATTAAAAGAAATGATAAGAGATTAGAAAAACTGAAAGATGATGTTGAGAAGGCTTTGGAGGTGGTAAATAAATTTGATAATGACCCTAATTTTAATAAATTGAATGAAGAAACAAAAACTCACATTTCTAAGTTACAAGCAGAAATTAAGATGAGGAAGTGTAGAAAGTTACATCGTGACCAAGAAGATTATTTGAATAAAAAGGTCTATGTTTACAAGTTTGATAGATGATCATATGACTCAGGCACTGACATGTCTGATATTGAAACTGATTTTGAAAGGGTGTCAAAAAACGATGGAACGTCTGGGTCACAAGGTATGGATCAAGGAGGAGGAGGAGGAGGGGTGGGAGGAAGAGGTGGAGAGAACAGAAATTTGAACCTAGTAGAACAGAGATACCACCAACGCAATCAGAGAGGGAGAGGAGAGAATATGAGACAAGGTTACAGGAGCAGAGGGAGACCACGCAGAAGACCCTATCAGGGCTATTAGTCCCAAATATAGTCACAGATGAATTGCAGATAATAAATCTTTCCTCGTTTAGGTTAAATTTGACTCATATTGAGGTATTGAAGAAAGGTCTGTCATTTTGCCCCACAAGTAAATTAAATAAGTTTGACTTAATTAAGGACCTTCACCTTTTTGCCAGAAAAATAGTGTTACATTATACTATGGCTCAGCATTCAGAGCAACAAAAGGATGAGGAAACACTAAAGATATTAACATCATTCTTATTAGAAAATGAAGATAGTGAGGCTAATGCTGGACTAAATCCTACCTTTAGAACTAATTTTAAATTGAAATCTACATTTATGCCCTCTATAGCACAAGTCCCTGCAGTGTCACTTTTTGTAAAAGCTGTGGAAAAACAAATTCGCAAATTGCCAGACGATTAGATCTGGGCAGATAATTTAACAGCTAAACAGAGACAAGCATTAAAGGAGCTTAATACAGCAAAAGGGGTCATTTATAAGCCAGCAGATAAGGGCGGAAACTTAGTTCTATTAGATGAGTCTTTCTATTTAAATGAGGTAAAAAGACAATTATTTAACAAATTGCAATATGAGAAACTTCCTAGGAATCCTATTAATCAAATGAAGCTAAAACTAAGTAGAATTCTACAGGAAGCAAAGATGGAAGGTCTACTCTCTCCTAATGAGTTCAAATTTATGAATCCAATGTGTCCGGTCAAGCCGACCTTTTTATTATCCCTAAAATCCATAAGAGTAGAACACATCCTCCAGGAAGACCGATCGTGTCTGGGATTGACGGCATTAGTGAACACATTGGACAATATGTTGATTTCTTTCTAAGACCTTACCTTCTGTCCCTCCCCTCCTATGTTAAAGACACTCCAGATCTTTTGAGAAAACTTGATGACCTAACTGTTCCTTCTAGCACTATCCTACTCTCTCTAGATGTAGAGAGACTTTACTCGTCTATAACTCACGAGAAAGGAATTAGAGCATGTGAACATTTTCTAAAAACCAGGGGACCAGGCAGTAACAGACATACAGCCTTTGTCATAAAACTCCTTCATTTCATCCTTGAAAATAATGTATTCCAGTTTGATAACTCTATATATAGGCAGGTCAGGGGGACAGTCATGGGTGCAGTATGTGCACCAACTTATGCATGTCTCCACTTGGGAGCATGGGAGTTGGATGTTTTTGAACAATTTAGTGAAGCTTTCGACTCCCATGTCTCCCTATGGATTAGGTTTGTGGATGACATTTTCATACTATGGGATGGCCCCCTGGCCTGCCTACATGAGTTTGTCTCTGATTTAAATAAAAATGATCGAAACATTTTTCTCACTTATGCTTATTGTGATAAAGAATTACCTTTTCTAGATATCTGCATTAAAAAAGAAGGTAGTCGTATCTCAACTGAAAATTTTCGGAAAGATACAGCGACTAACAATCTTTTAGAAGCCTCAAGTGGGCATCCAGAGCCCTTTAAAAAAGGCATCCCATATGGCCAACTGCTAAGATTAAAAAGGAATTGTTCCTCGAATAATAAATTTAACCCTCATGCTGAAAAAATGTGTAAACGCTTTATTGAAAGAGGCTATTCTCATAATTTTGTTAAAAGAACCTTAAATAAAGTACGCAAATTAAATCGTCATGACCTCCTATATACTCAAAAAGAAACTAAGTCTGATAACAGTATCAGATTTATTACTACTTTTAATTGCCAATGGCCAAGTATTAGAAATATTCTATCTCAAAATTGGCATATATTAACCTTGGATGACAAAATTGCAGATAAAGTGGGGAATAGACCATTATTGACCGCAAAAAAATCTCCTAATCTTAAAGATAAGTTAGTTAAAAGTAGATTTGTACCAGCTACGAACTGGTTAAATAAGCAACAAGTGAAAGGAAGCTTTACCTATGGACATTGTGTCTAATGTCCCTACATGCTTAAAAGCAAAACATTTTCAGCTAATACAGGTAAAAACTATACTATTTTTATGTTGTTTTGTTTGTTTTTCAAATTGTAACTCTGTGGGGGTTGTCTATCTTTTGGGGTGCTCCTGTCCCCTGTTCTATGTTGGTAAAACGAAACGTTTGTTCAAGGACAGGGTACAGGAGCACAGGGATGACATCCTCTACGAAAGAGACACAAGTGTTGCTCGTCATTTTAGGGAGGTACATAATAGTAGTACTGTTTCTTTAAAATTTAAAATTTGTAGGGATTGACAGAGGGATAACCAATGGTAGAGGTGGGAATGAAGATAATTGTTTATTAAAGAAGGAAGCGAGATGGACATTTATGTTAAATACAGTGTCCCCTTTTGTCCTAAATGAAAGGATTGAGTATGCTTCTTTTCTTAATTAAAGCCCAAACTATATAATACGATTTCTTTAATACAAGTTTCTCTGCCTTATTTAAGTGTAAAAGGAAATGTCCTCTTTAGAAGCATTGACACATTTTGTTAGCGTTAAGAGTTTATTGTTCCTTTATTTTCTATTTCCTCATTTGTTTGTGTAAAAAATTTTGAGTCATTTCTGCTGTGAAACACCATCAAAGTATTCTCCTAAACTATTTAAAAATAGGATCAAAGTATACTATCTAGACTTATAGTGTTTATTCTTCTTAGGCAATATGTTTAAGTTATGTCCGTTATACTAGTATTGATAACCAATGTAACAATGTTTGATTGAATCGAAACATGCAAGTGATTTTTGAGATGCAGTTAAAGTTTCTTTTGCTGAATTGTTTAACAAAAAATGTTCTTTCACATTATAGAAAATGGCTAATTTGTATCACTTTATTTATGTGTTGGAAAACACTGAATGTAATTGTAAGATGGGCATGATCGTTCCGTCTCATCTATTTTGAGAGGCTTGGCATGAGCAGCTAATTGTATTGGTTTAAAATAGAAACCACTCCTCCAATGGTGTAGCAATATAAGCCCGCAAGTTGATGTGATTGACAGTCCTGACGAGGCCCCTGTTTCGCTCAGCATTATGGGGCGAAATGCGCGTTGACTCTTCTAAAGCAGCTAGTAAGATACCTGTAGTACAAGCAGCTGGTCTGATCTGCCCGGGAAATTCAAACTGAAGAAGCAAGCCTGGTTCTTGCGGTACTCAAGCGGTTATATCAAGTCGCCTGGATATGGTTTACGCACAGAGGCGGAGAGCTCACCTGCATAGTCCGTGTCCCTAACGAGCAAGGAGATACGTTTGGCTGTCGGGATAGGTGAGATAAGGATGCCTGAGGCTCATGTCCCGGTCCGTAACTTATCAGCCCTGTGATTTTGTTTCTCGGATGCCGCTGCAGTGTCTACAAACAGGTCTGCTCTATTACTTCTAGTTTGCACCACTGAGATATGGTCAATTTGCTATCAATCTGCACAGTCTTCAAGCTAAGTTAACATTAGAGGACGCTTTCATCTCGGTTAACATATATTGTTATGAATATGATTGCAGGATTGTCCATGCCTAATCTGTTGGATTACAAAGTTGGTTTATATTGCAACTAATTGAGGCACCTGATCTCTTAATTTCGGGACTAACACTGTTTGTTCAAAGGACATTTTACTTTCTTTATCATGGAGTAATCTATGTAAATGCCAGTCCAGTTTGACATCTTGGTTGAGAGATATTATGTTTTGCCCTTCCAACTTTTGTTTGCTGCATGTGTTTTCAATATGTTTGCGATGATGTTTGATATGTTTGATATGCATTACTAAAACCCACTGCAGTGGTGCTTATTAGATTTAATGAGAAATATATTTTATATTTGTTTTAGCAATTCTGCAATAAACTATCTGCATATGATTAAATCTTTGCATGTATGGTTCATTTTTGGATTTGACATTATCCCGCAGTCATATATATCTAAGATATTAGATTAAATAAATTATATTTTGAGTGCTGAAATCCCCTACTGTAGTCATGGTATCTCATATAGCTCTACCATGTTTTCTTCTCTATAGTGTCTGGAATGAATTATTAATTAATTTTAAAGGGTTCTGCACCACGTTTTACTTCAGCTAAACTGAGTCAATCGATTTGTATAAATTCAGAATAAATGTTCCTATTATTCTTATATTAAGAAGGGTCCTGATATTTTATGTGTCTCTTCCACAACTTTAAATTTATATCTATATCTATATATATTCCCCTCTGTAAAAAATTATAAGACAACTGCAAAATTATCAGTTTCTCTGGTTTTACTATTTATAGGTATGTGTTTGAGTAAAATGAACATTTTTGTTTTATTCTATAAACTCCCAAATTCCAACTAAAAATATTGTAATTTAGAGCATTTATTATATTATATATGCCACTACTGCGGTCATCACTATCCTCTTGCAACTGGACCAGCTGGATGGCAAAAACAGAGCTAGTAATACCTCAAAAGTAATTGAAATAAAAAAAAAAACTATTGACCATGCCCAAAGAGTTAAAAAGAAGATATTTGAGTGAGAAAAAGAAAGGTTCAATTCAGGCTATACTGGCAGAGGGATACAGTGAGCATCAGGTTGCTTCAATCCTTAAAATTTAAAAGATGGCAGTTTATAAGAACAAAGCTACAGTCTGGCAGAGGATGAAACCAATCTCCATTACCTGACTGTCTACTACTATGTTAGTGGATGAGTTTATTTGGGTAAGTACAATATTTTTATTATAGACATTTATATATATATATAAAAGTGGGTAGGAAGCCCTATATATGTATTCAAAGTTTTTTTTCTACCAATAGGACTTTAGAATTAGACCCAAATCGTTATTGAATGTCAATGTTAATAATCCCTCTTACTCAATGTGAGGAATGTGCTCTTTATTAAAAGGTGGTCTTCACTCTACAAGCCAGTGTCCTGTTGAAAATAGCTACCTTGTCAAGATTTGCTACCTTGACGTGCTCATGCTCGCAATTACGTAATTTAAAGGTATTAGTGGAATGCGATTATGTAATGACCAGAATGCGCAGATGCAGGTGCCAAATATTGAATACCGCTGATTGGCTGTAACTGCCTGTGGGGGAGTTCCTAACCAACACAATAAGACACCCAGTGTGTGTGTTGTTAATCAGACACATATACACACTGCACTGTAATTCCCCCATCTCCACTATCTTTTTTGTCTCCGCCTGGGGGGTTGAAGAGGGCGTAGGCCCTCTTGTAAACTTCATCCCCCAAGGTTCCCTTGGGGTGGATGCCAGAAGATCAGTTGGGCCCCCCCTTGAACCCCCCAGATGGAGGGAAAAAAATAGTGAAGATGGGGGAATTACAGTGCAGCATATACAGTATATATGTGATTAACAATGCATACAATAGAAGCAGCAGATCAGTTCCCTCGTTGAGATTTGCTACCTGCATCTGCGCATGCTAGTCATTATATAATCACATCACACACATTCCTTTCAAACATATGTGGAGTGCGATTACGTAATTGTGAGCATGCATAGGTCGAGGTAGCAAGTCTCAACAAGGTAACTATTTTTGACAGAACACTGGCAGCTTCCATATCTGTTAGCCATTTCAGGTGTATCAAATGTTGGTCAGCAAAAAACAAAGGGGACAGGAAGCGCACAACAGGATCTCAGTGTAGCATGTCAATAATACACACTAAAATGGCATTATGTGTGGAATAGGAAGAAGTTTGTTTAGGACTTACAATCTGCTGAGTTACTTCTCTGCATCTTTTCCGAAGAACCAAGCGCAATACAATCCATGGGTCCAGAGGGGAACCCAGGACTGTTGAGTTGTGCTGTTTCTGGAAGGCCCTGCTTCTTGTAACACTGATCACATTCCTCAAAGGTTGAATCTTGTAAGTAGTTCCAACACAGGGGGGTTGGTTTACTTGGCTTTTTTTTTTAATGTTTAATCTTTTATTGAGATTTTTAGCAGTACCAACATAGTAAGGATTTTCATTCACAATAAAAGCACGAGGAGTAAGCATACAAAAAATAATGCGGTCAGCAAGTTACAAGTGTAATTCAATGTATGCTTAAGAAGAGATGTAATAAACATATAGATATGAAATCTCTGTTTTCTATTATATACTCTCCATAGTACATAGGAGGTCACTTTTGGACTCCAAACAAACATATTTCAAAGAGAGGAGAGCTGTGGAAATATTGAGCAATGATATAGATATGTGTTTAAGTATATATTATGATGGGGCTACTTTTGAACCGCCTATAATAAAGATAACAGCAAGTCATAGTTTAGTACTCAGCGTGTAAGCACCACGTGAAATAATGTAATATAAATGAAATTAGCATATAAAACCAAACATAGGGAAATAAGATTAGGCGTATGAATTTACAAGATTAGATCTGAACATTAATCTAATTTGTGATTTTAGGTTTTAGGGTGAGAATCTATAACAAAACATAGGGGCAATAAAAAAGTGTAACTACATAGCAAGATGATTAAAGGTATAATATTATACCGCCTCATATATTGTCATGCTATGATACCAAAGCATGTAAAGATGTCTCTTTTGCACACAACAATATATTTTCAGATAAGGCCATAGTTAAAACAGTGATAGTATAAATAATTGAAACCCTTTTTATGGAGATTATTAACTCCTCACACTCTTCAAAGGGTCACTCATAAGCGTGTTTAAACACAATTTACTCGTAAAGGGAGTCTAATTAACTAAACAGTTCACGTGGGTCTGTAGAGAATAATGATATTATTGAACAAGTTAGTAAGGGTTGTTACTGATATAAAACCTTTGTAAGCAACTGTCTATTTTATATATTGACCTTCAAAGAAAAAAAGGAACCTCTATAAGGTTATAACATGTGTCAATACACCTCTCTCTTGTCACTTCTCAATGGGGTTACGACTACTCTGTCTTAAATTTTACCCACGGTGAGCCTTAAAGGGATAGTAAACACCAAAAATGTTATTGTTTAAAAAGATAGATAATTCCTATATTTACCATTCCCCAGTTTTGCATGACCAACACTGTTATAGAAAGATACTTTTTACCTCTGTAATTACCTTGTATCTAAGCTTCTGCAGACTGCCTCCTTAGATCAGATCTTTTGACAGACTTGAATTTCAGGCAATTAGTGCTGACTCTTAAATAACTTCATGTGCAAGTTATCTATATGAAATACATGAACTAATGCCCTCTAGCTGTGAAAAACTGCCAAATGCTGAGGCGGCATTCAATGACTTAGAAATTAGCATATGAGCCTACCTAGGTTTAGCTTTTAAATAAGCATAACCAGAAAACAAAGCAGATTTGATGATAAAAGTAAATTAGAAAGTTGTTTAAAATTACATGCCCTATTTGAATCATGAAAGTTTAATTTGGACTTTACTATCCCTTTAAGCTAAACTTTTTAAACCTGCGTATTGGAGATTTGTATCGTAGCCTGTTTAGGTGTTATATGTGCAGTCAGGTATAACTTTATCAGCCCAAATACACAAACTAAAATAATATTACAGAAGGGTATAAACATTAATAGGATGCACAAGTAATACTGAGCTAAGAGTATAAATAATGAACAGATAATATTTACAATGTGCTGGACACAGTCATCGAACAAGATTGCTCTCATTAAGGTGCCCCAATGCTAAGGTCCTGAAAATGTAGTCCAGATTATCATTTCAAAATCTGAGGACTGAGGGTTCCTATTACTATGAAAATATTACCCAACGCCAGTTTTTGTATTAGTGATTGTGGGTTTGTCTCTTGATACGTGGGCTTCTGAATGAATGTTATAGTGCTGCCTTGCAAACCATGTAGATACAATATGAGATTCCTGCTATCGCAGTCTGGTAGATAGACTGTATGGAACCCTCTTCTGCAATCTCGGTGGAGTGGACTGTTGGGCTGGGGTGTCCGATGTATCACTTGGCATAAATGGCTGTGTGACTTCAGGCTGCATAATGCTATTTGTAAGGCCCTCCTTTCCCGCATATAGATGACTCATGTCTCGATTTCGGAGATCGGCCACAACTCCTGGATTGATAATTTGATGAGGGAGAACTTTGTAGGCATCAATAGGCAATAGTGTTGCCTGTATGTCCCTTCTCAGCGAGCTCGTTAAAGGTAGGTTGGGATCCGGCATCTTCTCTAGTACAGTGTTTGCATGGATGTTCTGTGCAAACTCTGGGCTAAGCTCCATCTGCTTTGAGGTAGGCGTCATAGAGACCTGTGGCCTCATGTAGCTTCTCATTTCTGCAGTCCCTTCACTGGTCTCACTTTGTAGTGCGGGTTTAGCTGTCTGTTTGCTTCCAGGCTGTAGAAGTAGAGCCAAGTTCTCCATCTTCTTGCAAAACTTGTTTTCAAAGTCTTTCAGGAGAACTTGGATAGTAAAATAGAAATCCCCCATGGTTGATAAATATGTTATATGTAGCTGATCTGTAATTTCTGCAATAATATTGGCAGAGTAATGTTGGCTCTCATATTACTCCGTAAGCAGGGGGGGGGGGGGATGTTGAGAGCCTTCCTAAATGTGGCCACTGCAGGTCCCAATGATCCAGATCACCACATTAGTCATACTCAAAAATTAGCAGAAGTATTTCTTGTAGCACTGAAATTTCATATTCTGTGCTTTTCAGCTTTAGATGACAAGAGAGATGGACGATATTCGGTGGCTTATCAGTTTCTTTGCTTGCAAAAGTGAAAAATGCTGCCAGCCATGACAGCTGCCTGGACACGCCCGTTTACTCAGCATTTTAATCTGTGCATATTGTTATTAAATACGCTACACTGAGAGCCTGTTGTGCGTTTCCTGTCCCCTATGTTTTTGCAGACCAACATATATATATATACTGTATATGTGTATAAATTAGTCAGCACGCACTGGACTTACAATAAAGTGAATCTTTAATGACAAAAGCAGTGAAGTTTTGGGTATTCACCCCTTCATAAGACCAACGTTGGTTGATAAAGGGGTGAATCCCCCGAAACATCACTGCTTTTGGAATTAAAGATTCACTTTATTGTAAGTCCAGTGAGTGCTGACTACTTTATACTTATTGGATTTTTACTTCAGTACCTTGGCCATTATTGAAACTGTTTGTGAGAGTGCACCTATCTGACTTGTGTGTGTGTATACAGTATATATATATATATATATATATATATATATATATATATGTGTGTGTGTGTGTATGTATTGCATGTGTGCACATACATATTTACACATATAAACACATAAATACATGTGTATAAACATATATATACACATTGGAGCCCTTTCCAGTCAAACACTTTGTCATATACCATATGCCTCTTTAACCCTTTTAAAACCTTTTAATCAATATTAAAAGGATATTTTTATTAAAAAGTGTATATATGTAATAGTTTATATTAATATGTTTTTGTGCGCTAAATATTCTAGTGCAGTTTTTGCTTCCCAGTGCAACCTATAACGTTTGACTTTTTATATGAGTGCTATTTAGTGTTGTTGTAATCTCCATTGAAAGTATAGGTTCCTCTAGAACGATGTCAGCCGCGCTAATCCTTCTCTGGTAAATGGGATTTACCGTGGATTTGTAATATTAAGTTGCTTGCCAATGTTAGCTCGGTCCAGCAAAATTGCTTATACACCTTTGCACTTTTCGCAGTCCAACACCTTGTCATATGACATACCTTTTTAAATCACTTTTAAAACATGTATGTAAATTAAATATATATATTTTACATTTAATATGTATAAATTTGAGTGAAACACTTTTTTTTAAAAGATATTATACGTGTTTTGTTATGTAAATATTCATGCCTTAACACTTTACTTTAGGTCTCCAAGCACTATAAATTATACATAACTCACCGCTTGTAATACGACAGATGATAGCCCACCCTGCACTATCCTTTAAAATGGCAGTGTTAAGATTCTCTGGTAAATATTTTTTTTTACCATTCACTTGTAATACCAATTTGTGCTCTATTCTTAGCACAGAGTCACGTTATGTATAGCCCACTCTGCGCTATCGATTGCGCTCTGCTTGTTATTTAGGCTAAAGTTGCATGTCTGCATAGGGCAAAATATAAACACTGCTCTTTTATGTGGGCTTTTATGCTACGTAATCTGTCATTTGTTTATGAGCTGTGCTCTCATGAACAATCTGTACCATAACACAAATGTAGATACTTTGCTCTGTGTGATGTTGTCTATTGCTCCATTGCTAACAATAAAGTTCTCTGGAGAGCAGATGGAAGACTTGTAGCACGATTAGCTGTGGGTTTGTGTGAAGTTGACACTCCTGCTGCTTTTTTAATAGCAAATCAGGTCCTTGATGTGACATTTGTTATTTCTGAAGTCATTTTATAGAGACATTTAAAGGGACATGGAACCCTACATTTTTTTTCATGATTCAGACATTCATACAATTTTAAACAACTTTTCAAATCTAATTTGCTTTCTTCTTTTGGTGTCCTTACTCAAAAGCATACCTAGGTATGCTCAGGAACAGCAATGCACTTCTGGGAGCTAACTCCCAGAAGTGCATTGCTGTTCCTTGAACAAAGGATACCCAAAGAATAAACCACATTTGATAACAGAAATACATTGGAAAGTTGTTTCAAATTGCATGATCTATCTAAATATCGAAAGAAACATTTTGTATTTCAAGTTCCTTTAAACTCAAATTTCAATTTACCATAAAATGTTTTATTGCACATAACTAAAAAACTTTGCTAAGTACTTTCATTATTTATTTTTCCTACTTTTCATTCCTACCCAAAGATGGTCTTGAATGCAGAAAACTGAAACTTTTACCTGTTGCACACAGATTGGCTGATGTGTACAGCAGTTGGGCTTTATTTACACCTAATTGGCTGCAGCAAAGGAAGTGAGATAAACAGCATTCCAGGAGGGGCGGAGCCGACCATGGACTGAAATGGCCGCATAGTTATGAAGCTCTGAAATCCTTAGACACAGTTAGGGCATAAAACCTTATTTATTTAAACTTTTGTCACAAAAAGATGCACTGGAGACACAACGCTCTTCTAGGCACAGAGATGGCTAGTAACAGGAGGAATGCATAGTGCAATCACACTGCACACGAAGAAGCGCCATTATTTTCAAGCACAGAACGGCCCTAAACCCACAGGCAAGAAAAGCCGAAAATAGAGAGATAACTGCTCACCGCAAATCAGACCCGTCTCCACTCCAGGGGGTAAGCAACTACCCGGTCACTGATTGAACGCGATAACACAGCAGACAGCTGTAGGAGCTGAAAGAGGCGGCCATAAATTACAACGGCACGCATTGAAGGTGAGCGCCATGTTTTAGCACTGTAAACACACGGATGTTGGGCTAGCCTTATACCACTGTTGCATACAGCTAGGACCACACAGATCTGAATAGCATACACACCGAGTGGGGGACCCTCCTTTTTACCGTTGGACACATAGTGACAGGAGTCGCTGTGGAATCTCTACAGGGGACATATCAGATAGTCCGTGCACACTGACCACGTGGCATAGGGCAATACAGTTTAACCACACACGATTGAAATTCACTCTCCTGCAGTGAAAATTTGAATGACGATCTCTCCAGATTCTTGCCCCTTGGCTCAGAGTTAGAGCAGTGAGAGCTGATAAAGGGTGTTCCTTTTTTTTTTTTTTGCTGCTGGACAATTAAATATCAGAGGTGCAGAGGCCCATAGCACCCTGCCTTCCCTCTTGCTACATACCATTACCTACAGGGAAATAATTACACCTAAAAGCATCTGTAAAGATCACTAAAAGAGATCAGAGCAAGAGGAAAGGTTGTTTATTACCTGAATAAAGTCCCCCTGCATAAACAACTACAAGCTGCTGACAGGGATCCTAAGCTCTGGGAAGGAATACAGCCCTGTTAATTATCCACTGAGACCTTTAAAATGGCTGCAAGGAAATCGTGTAAAGGAGACAAAAATGTGAAAAATAACCCAAATAAGATGAATATGTTCTTTAAAACGTCACAGGCATTAACAATGGAAGATGGAGAAGTATCCCAGACACCAGAAGAAACAGAAAACCATCAAGATGCAACAGCGGATACCCCACTCACAAGAGCTGATTTAAAATATCTTCCTACAAAGGGAGACTTCACCTCATTCATACAGCAGGTAGGCCGCATGATTAAGGACGGGCTGGCGGAGGTGAGGAAAGAGGTTAATGAGCTGGGAAATAGAATGGAATACCTAGAGGAACAGTCAGAGTCACAAACATCTGACATGGACCTCATGAACAGAAAACTCCTGTCACAAGAATCCCAAATTGCTTTCCTTCAGGAAAAATTGGAGGATTTGGACAACAGAGGGAGGAGGCAGAATATAAGGGTCAGAGGACTACCAGAAAGAATAACTCCTGAAATCTGCACTCCTCCCTCCAGGATCTATTTAAGAATATATTAAATGAATCTACTTACACCGAAATACCACTCGATAGGGCCCATAGGGCTTTGAGGCCACAACCCAAAGAAAAAGACCCCCCAAGGGACGTAATTATAAAATTCCACAAATATCTGGATAAAGAAAGGATAATGAAAGCTTCGAGACAACAACAACCAATTTCTTTTCAGGAACATCAGTTACAACTCTACTCAGATCTCAGTCCACTCACGTTGCAAAATAGAAAAAAGAAACAAGGTTTTTGACACAGCATCTCCAAGACAACGGAATTCCCTACAGATGGGGGTTCCCCTTTAGCATTAAAGTGCTGAAAAACAACCGCATTTATGTCTACAAATCAATAGAGGATCTGGAAGACTTTTGTACTCAATTGGGAATCCCACAGCCATCCTTACCGTCTATACATGAATCAAAAACACCTGCAACTATCAACCCACTACAGCAAAGACCACGTTGGCAGACAGTCCAGCGAAAACGCTCAAGAACCCCTGCTACAGGTGACTCATCAATAGCTCATGAATCTGATGAAGGCTGATTTGTCGTTCGGTATATAGAATATTGACCTTACAGCAAAAATCAAAAACCAGAAGTGAAATTTTGGACTATCTAAGGCTTGGTGAAGACCTCTCTCATCTGATCAGGTAATATCGTTTGTTGTTACTTTTCTTACGCTGCTCGGAATCATCTGTGAGACAGACATTGAACTGAATTACTAAAGACTGAGCAATAAATAAAGGCTATCATATGGCATCTATATTTTAGTAAAGTCGAAAGATTTTGCAGCTTTAGCGTATTAATAAAATTAACAGAGCTTGCTGACTATTTGCCTAAGAAGTGCACTGAAAAAGTTAAAGATATATTACTAAATAAAAAATAAAAAAAAATAAAAAAAATAGAATGATATGCATATGTGATAAATGTAATGTTCATACTCTGTTCCCCTAACTGTGTCTAGACCTATAGAGGTCTTTGGATCCCCATAACCTTTTCTTTGTTTTTTTATCTCTCAATTGAGAGGATGGTATTGATAATTAGAGTTATAGTTCAAATTTTAATATTGTCATATATGGTTACCATGACATGTTTGAATTTTTTATATTGTTGGTCACTGTCACTTGAAAAGTATTATTATACTGCCCGCTGGATAGAATTAATGTTCAGCAAAGAACTAAAGCAGACTGAATTACTAGTCAATGTCTCATGATATAAAGTTGATTTCACAAAACTGTAAAGGTCTGAACTCCCCTACCAAAAGGTCAATTGCAATGGCGTGGTTTAAAAAATCACAAGGATCAATAGTGTTTCTACAAGAAACCCATTTCCCCAAACATAAAGAACCAACACTCTATTCCAAAATCTACACCCAACAAATATTTAACTCAAATCCCCAAAAAAAGAATGGGGTTGGTATTTTAATAAGTAAAGATGTCCCATTCCAAATTTTAGATCAATTTTCAGATGAAGATGGTAGGATCCTGATATTAGTGGGCACACTATACAACACTCAGCTAACCTTAATGAACATATACGCGCCCAACATAAACCAAAACTGTTTTTATAATAAAGCTTTGGCCAAACTAGCGGCTAGATTTGGAGTTTTGTCGGTAACGACCCGAAAAGCTAACGCTGGCTTTTTTCTGGCCGCACCATAAAAATAACTCTGGTATTGAGAGTCCACATAAAGGCTGCGTTAGGCTCCAAAAAAGGAGCGTAGAGCATATTTAACGCAGCTTCAACTCTCGATACCAGAGTTGCTTACGCAAGCGGCCAGCCTCAAAAACGTGCTCGTGCACGATTCCCCCATAGGAAACAATGGGGCTGTTTGAGCTGAAAAAAACACCTGCAAAAAAGCCGCGTTCAGCTCCTAACGCAGCCCCATTGTTTGCTATATGGAAACACTTCCTACGTCTGCACCTAACACTCTAACATGTACCCCGAGTCTAAACACCCCTAACCTTACACTTATTAACCCCTAATCTGCCGCCCCCACTATCGCTGACCCCTGCATATTATTATTAACCCCTAATCTGCCGCTCCGTAAACCGCCGCTACTTACATTATCCCTATGTACCCCTAATCTGCTGCCCTAACATCGCCGACCCCTATATTATATTTATTAACCCCTAATCTGCCCCCCACAACGTCACCTCCACCTGCCTACACTTATTAACCCCTAATCTGCCGAGCGAACCTGAGCGCTACTATAATAAAGTTATTAACCCCTAATCCGCCTCACTAACCCTATAATAAATAGTATTAACCCCTAATCTGCCCTCCCTAACATCGCCGACACCTAACTTCAATTATTAACCCCTAATCTGCCGACTGGAGCTCACCGCTATTCTAATAAATGTATTAACCCCTAAAGCTAAGTCTAACCCTAACACCCCCCTAAGTTAAATATAATTTACATCTAACGAAATTAATTATCTCTTATTAAATAAATTATTCCTATTTAAAGCTAAATACTTACCTGTAAAATAAATCCTAATATAGCTACAATATAAATTATAATTACATTGTAGCTATTTTAGGATTAATATTTATTTTACAGGCAACTTTGTAATTATTTTAACCATGTACAATAGCTATTAAATAGTTAAGAACTATTTAATAGTTACCTAGTTAAAATAATTACAAAATTACCTGTAAAATAAATCCTAACCTAAGTTAGAATTAAACCTAACACTATACTATCATTAAATCAATTAAATAAAATACCTACAATTACCTACAATTAAACCTAACACTACACTATCAATAAATAAATTAAATACAATTCCTACAAATAACTACAATGAAATAAACTAACTAAAGTACAAAAAATAAAAAAGAACTAAGTTACAAAAAATAAAAAAATATTTACAAACATAAGAAAAATATTACAACAATTTTAAACTAATTACACCTACTCTAAGCCCCCTAATAAAATAACAAAGACCCCCAAAATAAAAAATGCCCTACCCTATTCTAAATTACTAAAGTTCAAAGCTCTTTTACCTTACCAGCCCTGAACAGGGCCCTTTGCGGGGCATGCCCCAAGAAGTTCAGCTCTTTTGCCTGTAAAAAAACACATACAATACCCCCCCCAACATTACAACCCACCACCCACATACCCCTAATCTAACCCAAACCCCCCTTAAATAAACCTAACACTAAGCCCCTGAAGATCATCCTACCTTGTCTTCACCTCACCAGGTATCACCGATCCGTCCTGGCTCCAAAATCTTCATCCAACCCAAGCGGGGGCTGGCGATCCATCATCCGGTGGCTGAAGAGGTCCAGAAGAGGCTCCAAAGTCTTCATCCTATCCGGGAAGAAGAGGCGATCCGGACCGGCAACCATCTTGATCCAAGCGGCATCTTCTATCTTCATCCGATGACGACCGGCTCCATCCTAAAGACCTCCACCGCGGACCCATCTTCTTCCGGCAACGTCCAACTGAAGAATGATGGTTCCTTTAAGGGACGTCATCCAAGATGGGGTCCCTCGAATTCCGATTGGCTGATAGGATTCTATCAGCCAATCGGAATTAAGGTAGGAATATTCTGATTGGCTGATGGAATCAGCCAATCAGAATCAAGTTCAATCCGATTGGCTGATACAATCAGCCAATCAGATTGAGCTCGCATTCTATTGGCTGTTCCGATCAGGATGAAGACTTTGGAGCCTCTTCTGGACCTCTTCAGCCACCGGATGATGGATCACCAGCCCCCGCTTGGGTTGGATGAAGATTTTGGAGCCAGGATGGATCGGTGATACCTGGTGAGGTGAAGACAAGGTAGGATGATCTTCAGGGGCTTAGTGTTAGGTTTATTTAAGGGGGGTTTGGGTTAGATTAGGGGTATGTGGGTGGTGGGTTGTAATGTTGGGGGGGGGGGTATTGTATGTTTTTTTTTACAGGCAAAAGAGCTGAACTTCTTGGGGCATGCCCCGCAAAGGGCCCTGTTCAGGGCTGGTAAGGTAAAAGAGCTTTGAACTTTAGTAATTTAGAATAGGGTAGGGCATTTTTTATTTTGGGGGTCTTTGTTATTTTATTAGGGGGCTTAGAGTAGGTGTAATTAGTTTAAAATTGTTGTAATATTTTTCTTATGTTTGTAAATATTTTTTTATTTTTTGTAACTTAGTTCTTTTTTATTTTTTGTACTTTAGTTAGTTTATTTCATTGTAGTTATTTGTAGGAATTGTATTTAATTTATTTATTGATAGTGTAGTGTTAGGTTTAATTGTAGGTAATTGTAGGTATTTTATTTAATTAATTTAATGATAGTATAGTGTTAGGTTTAATTGTAACTTAGGTTAGGATTTATTTTACAGGTAATTTTGTAATTATTTTAACTAGGTAGCTATTAAATAGTTCTTAACTATTTAATAGCTATTGTACCTGGTTAAAATAATTACAAAGTTGCCTGTAAAATAAATATTAATCCTAAAATAGCTACAATGTAATTATAATTTATATTGTAGCTATATTAGGATTTATTTTACAGGTAAGTATTTAGCTTTAAATAGGAATAATTTATTTAATAAGAGTTAATTTATTTCGTTAGATTAAAATTATATTTAACTTAGGGGGGTGTTAGTGTTAGGGTTAGACTTAGCTTTAGGGGTTAATACATTTATTAGAATAGCGGTGAGCTCCGGTCGGCAGATTAGGGGTTAATAATTGAAGATAGGTGTCGGCGATGTTAGGGAGGGCAGATTAGGGGTTAATACTATTTATTATAGGGTTAGTGAGGCGGATTAGGGGTTAATAACTTTATTATAGTAGCGGTGCGGTCCGCTCGGCAGATTAGGGGTTAATAAGTGTAGGCAGGTGGAGGCGACGTTGAGGGGGGCAGATTAGGGGTTAATAAATATAATATAGGGGTCGGCGGTGTTAGGGGCAGCAGATTAGGGGTACATAGCTATAATGTAGGTGGCGGTGCTTTGCGGTCGGCAGATTAGGGGTTAATTATTGTAGGTAGCTGGCGGCAACGTTGTGGGGGGCAGATTAGGGGTTAATAAATATAATACAGGGGTCGGTGGTGTTAGGGGCAGCAGATTAGGGGTACATAAGTATAACGTAGGTGGCGGTCGGCAGATTAGGGGTTAAAAAATTTAATCGAGTGGCGGCGATGTGGGGGGGCCTCAGTTTAGGGGTACATAGGTAGTTTATGGGTGTTAGTGTACTTTAGAGTACAGTAGTTAAGAGCTTTATGAACTGGCGTTAGCCCAAAAAGCTCTTAACTACTGACTTTTTTCTGCGGCTGGAGTTTTGTCGTTAGATTTCTAACGCTCACTTCAGCCACGACTCTAAATACCGGAGTTAGAAAGATCCCATTGAAAAGATAGGATACGCAATTGACGTAAGGGGATCTGCGGTATGGAAAAGTCGCGGCTGAAAAGTGAGCGTTAGACCCTTTTTTGAGTGACTCCAAATACCGGAGTTAGCCTAAAACCAGCGTTAGGAGCCTCTAACGCTGGTTTTCACGGCTAACGCCAAACTCCAAATCTAGCCGTAGGAGAAATGCAGAAAGGTGTAGTGATAATGGGCGGAGACTTCAATATCACATTGAACCCCCTTATAGATTGCTCCACAGGAAAGAGTCAAATAACTCAGAGAAATAGGGCATGCATTACCCAAAAATTAGATACCCTCTTATTAATAGATGTCTGGAGGTTACACCATCCCAGAACACGGAGCTATACCTTTTATTCACATCCAGGTCACTCCTATTCCAGAATAGACTATTGGCTATTAGATCATAATCATATAGCCAATGCCACAGACACAGAGATACTGCCGATATCATGGTCGGACCATGCATCTATCACGCTGGAACTTAGATGGCCCTCAATGCCCTCACGCCAACCTCTGTGGCGTTTGGACTCCACCTTACTGCACAACCCACTTATCAAACACCATATAGGGGAACACATCACAGAATTTTTCCGGCACAACACCTCATCGGGCACAAATAAGATTAACAATTGGTTAGCACATAAAGCTACTATTAGGGGAGAATTAATTAAGCAAAGAGCAACCCTACGTAAACAATATGACACAGAGTATAAAAAATTACTCTCTGCTTTAAAGCTAGCGGAACAGAGACACAAACTCAATCCTGCAGATGATGAACTTACGCAGTTGGTTTGTGGAGCTAGGTCAGCCTTTCGACAACACCTGCAAAGGGATGCTAATAACAAGGCATTTTATCTAAAAAAATTGTATTTCCATAATAACAATAAAGCAGGTACATGGTTGGCAAAAATTTTAGCAAAAAAAAGATATCAGGCCCACATTTTTAAAATAGATAATGATAAGGGACAGACAGAGACAGAACCTAAAAAAATAGCGAATGTGTTTGGGGATTACTATGCCAAACTATATAACATAGCAAATCAGGGAAAACCAGAGAATTTATGCCCCCTTAACCAATACTTAGACTCAGTGGATGTTCCAAAAATCTCCACACAAGAGGCTGATACCCTAGATTCTCCTTTTACACTGCAAGAGGTCTTAAAAGCTATAGAGACACTACCCAACAATAAGAGCCCAGGCCCAGATGGATATTCAAATGATTATTATAAGACGTACAAAGCACTAATAGCACCTCACCTACTAAAAGCTTTCCAACATATTGATGATGTGGGCAGCTTCCCAGCAGAATGTCTGGAAGCATACATTTCAGTGCTCCCCAAACCAAATAAACCAACTAATTTACCAAGTAATTACAGACCCATATCATTACTCAACACGGATCTCAAACTTTACGCAAAGATTTTAGCAGGGCGTATTAATAAAATACTACCCCAGATTATTCATCTTGACCAAGCAGATTTTGTCCCAGGGAGAGAAGCGAGAGACAACACCATTAGAACACTACAATTAATTGACTATGCTAAAATAAACAAATTAGGAATGGTGGTTGTCTCCGCTGATGCTGAAAAAGCGTTTGATCGCTTAGATTGGAGCTTTTTGCAAGCAACTCTATGCAAAATGGAATTCGGGGAAATTATTATAAAAATAATATTTAGCTTCTACCAAAACCCCTCAGCCCAAGTAAAAGCAAATAATATTTTGTCAGATAAATTTTTCATCCAGAATGGAACCCGACAGGGATGCCCTTTGTCCCCCCTTCTATTTGTGTTGAGCATGGAGATCCTGGCCCATAAAATTAGACAAAACGAGCAAATCTCAGGTATCAAAATTGGACAAAATAATTATAAATTGTCACTATACGCAGATGACGTGTTGCTCACACTGTCTGACCCCACAGAGTCTATCCCAGCAGTGTTGAGGGAGTTTGAAGAATTCGGAGTGTTCTCTAATTTCCTACTAAATGATCAAAAATCAGAAATTTTAAACATCTCTATGTCAAGAAAAGAATACTCGGAATTATTAAAAAAGTGCCCATTCATACCACAAAAAAAAGCCATCAAGTATCTGGGGATCTACCTGTCGCCCAGGCTTAGCACCTTGTTTGCTAAAAATTACCAAAACCTATACAATCAGCTAACTAAAGACCTAAATAGGTGGAATGACAAATTGATCTTGTGGTGGGGATGTATACAGGGAGTGCAGAATTATTAGGCAAGTTGTATTTTGGAGGATTAATTTTATTATTGAACAACAACCATGTTCTCAATGAACCCAAAAAACTCATTAATATCAAAGCTGAATAGTTTTGGAAGTAGTTTTTAGTTTGTTTTTAGTTATAGCTATTTTAGGGGGATATCTGTGTGTGCAGGTGACTATTACTGTGCATAATTATTAGGCAACTTAACAAAAAACAAATATATACCCATTTCAATTATTTATTTTTACCAGTGAAACCAATATAACATCTCAACATTCACAAATATACATTTCTGACATTCAAAAACAAAACAAAAACAAATCAGTGACCAATATAGCCACCTTTCTTTGCAAGGACACTCAAAAGCCTGCCATCCATGGATTCTGTCAGTGTTTTGATCTGTTCACCATCAACATTGCGTGCAGCAGCAACCACAGCCTCCCAGACACTGTTCAGAAGGTGTACTGTTTTCCCTCCTTGTAAATCTCACATTTGATGATGGACCACAGGTTCTCAATGGGGTTCAGATCAGGTGAACAAGGAGGCCATGTCATTAGATTTTCTTCTTTTATACCCTTTCTTGCCAGCCACGCTGTGGAGTACTTGGACGCGTGTGATGGAGCATTGTCCTGCATGAAAATCATGTTTTTCTTGAAGGATGCAGACTTCTTCCTGTACCACTGCTTGAAGAAGGTGTCTTCCAGAAACTGGCAGTAGGACTGGGAGTTGAGCTTGACTCCATCCTCAACCCGAAAAGGCCCCACAAGCTCATCTTTGATGATACCAGCCCAAACCAGTACTCCACCTCCACCTTGCTGGCGTCTGAGTCGGACTGGGGCTCTCTGCCCTTTACCAATCCAGCCACGGGCCCATCCATCTGGCCCATCAAGACTCACTCTCATTTCATCAGTCCATAAAACCTTAGAAAAATCAGTCTTGAGATATTTCTTGGCCCAGTCTTGACGTTTCAGCTTGTGTGTCTTGTTCAGTGGTGGTCGTCTTTCAGCCTTTCTTACCTTGGCCATGTCTCTGAGTATTGCACACCTTGTGCTTTTGGGCACTCCAGTGATGTTGCAGCTCTGAAATATGGCCAAACTGGTGGCAAGTGGCATCTTGGCAGCTGCACGCTTGACTTTTCTCAGTTCATGGGCAGTTATTTTGCACCTTGGTTTTTCCACACGCTTCTTGCGACCCTGTTGACTATTTTGAATGAAACGCTTGATTGTTCAATGATCACGCTTCAGAAGCTTTGCAATTTTAAGAGTGCTGCATCCCTCTGCAAGATATCTCACTATTTTTTGACTTTTCTGAGCCTGTCAAGTCCTTCTTTTGACCTATTTTGCCAAAGGAAAGGAAGTTGCCTAATAATTATGCACACCTGATATAGGGTGTTGATGTCATTAGACCACACCCCTTCTCATTACAGAGATGCACATCACCTAATATGCTTAATTGGTAGTAGGCTTTCGAGCCTATACAGCTTGGAGTAAGACAACATGCATAAAGAGGATGATGTGGTCAAAATACTCATTTGCCTAATAATTCTGCACTCTCTGTACAGGCAGTGAAAATCACTGTATTGCCCAAAATTCTTTATATGCTCCAAACGGTGCAAATCGCGCTACCTATCTTATTCCGCAATAAGCTACAGAAATTGATAAATAACTACATTTGGGGCAGAATTAAACCGAGAATCATTAAATCCACAATGTATAGAACTACACAGGAAGGGGGACTCCCTAACATTGAGATGTACTATAAAGCAAAATGCTTGCAAAGAATACTAGACTGGCATCGTAACGCTGAAAATAAAGCCTGGGTGACACTGGATTCCCATATCTTGAGGACCCCTTCCCCCGGGGTGCTGTGCTGAGTGGAAAGAAAGAGTCGACCTCCATGGATTAGGTCATATCCAATATACCACCATACTTTCGATATTTGGGATAATACTATAGCAAGTAACAGCCAAATATCATCCCTGCGATCCCCGATGTCCCCAGTTTCTCCTAATGCAGAATTACACGGGGGCTTGGAGCAAAAACTAACTAGACAACTTGATTGGGAAATGGGTTACACGCTACCCATAACCAAATTCCTAACTAATGGTAAACTAAGGCAAAGATCAGACCTTGACGGGGTATTGGGGGGCGCTTTCACGAAATGGCTGAAGTATTTTCAACTCCAGCACTTGCTGGCCACGTCCCCAGATAGAGAAAAACTAATTAGACAGCCTACCATGTTTGAACAACAGTGTCTTGGTAATCAACCACTATGCCATACCCTGGCATGGGCAAAGAGGGCACTATCGCTCAGTGAGTTGAGCGTGGCCCCTAACTACAGAAGTAGATGGCACAGGGAATTAGGAAAGGAACTAAATTAACAGGAATGGAAACATATTACACAGAATACTAGAAAATCCTTGACTTTGGCTAGGACTTTGGAATTAAACTTCAAGGTCCTGACGAGATGGTACCTCACCCCAGCGAGAATTAAGACAATTTATCCGACAGACTCTGATATGTGCTGGAGGGGGTGCGGTAGCAGGGGAACCATGATACATATTTGGTGGTCCTGTGATAAACTACAACTCTTCTGGTTACTAATAGGAGATTTTATCAAATTAATCAGCAACCAAAGCACCGAATATCAAATCCAACCCACGACAGCCCTACTAAACCTACTCCCAAAATGTAAATGCAAAATTAGGAGGAGACTAATACAGCTAGCTCTAAACACAGCCAAATCCCTGATAGCTTCTAACTGGAAATCACGGGTGGTCCCCACATATAGGGCCTGGGAAACGTTAATGAACCATACAATCCAACTGGAGGAGTATGGCTATTTTATAAGAAAGGATATGGAAATGTTTAACAACATAACGTTTTACTGGGAAGCACGAATGCACATACACTGAAATTCTGCATACGACCTCAGAAATACTATAACAAATGGGTGAGTGAAGTCTCTAGGGCAACCTAATGGACGTTACATAAACATGTAAATTAGCTGAAATGGACAGGATAAACTTTGGCTTCTGCATAATGATAGTGACCAACTTTTGTTTTGTGTTGAATTGATTTGTTTTATTTTCATGGACCTAGATTTAGAGTTTGGCGGTAGCCGTCAAAACCAGCGTTAGAGGCTCCTAACGCTGGTTTTAGGTTACCGCCGGTATTTGGAGTCAGTCAGGAAAGGGTCTAACGCTCACTTTTCAGCCGCGACTTTTCCATACCGCAGATCCCCTTACGTCAATTGCGTATCCTATCTTTTCAATGGGATCTTTCTAACTCCGGTATTTAGAGTCGTGGCTGAAGTGAGCGTTAGAAATCTAACGACAAAACTCCAGCCGCAGAAAAAAGTCAGTAGTTAAGAGCTTTCTGGGCTAACGCCGGTTTATAAAGCTCTTAACTACTGTGCTCTAAAGTACACTAACACCCATAAACTACCTATGTACCCCTAAACCGAGGCCCCCCCACATCGCCGACACTCTATTACATTTTTTTAACCCCTAATCTGCCGACCGCCACCTACGTTATACTTATGTACCCCTAATCTGCTGCCCCTAACACCGCCGACCCCTATATTATATTTATTAACCCCTAATCTGCCCCCCACAACGTCGCCGCCAGCTACCTACACTTATTAACCCCTAATCTGTCGTCCGCACGCCGCCGCCAGCTACATTATAGCTATGTACCCCTAATCTGCTGCCCCTAACACCGCCGACCCCTATATTATATTTATTAACCCCTAATCTGCCCCCCACAACGTCGCCTCCACCTGCCTACACTTATTAACCCCTAATCTGCCGAGCGGACCGCACCGCTATTATAATAAAGTTATTAACCCCTAATCCGCCTCACTCCCGCCTCAATAACCCTATAATAAATAGTATTAACCCCTAATCTGCCCTCCCTAACATCGCCGACACCTAACTTCAAGTATTAACCCCTAATCTGCCGATCGGAGCTCACCGCTACTCTAATAAATTTTTTAACCCCTAAAGCTAATTTTAAACCTAACCCTAACACCCCCTAAGTTAAATATAATTTTATTCTAACAAAATAAATTAACTCTTATTAACCCCTTAATGACAACTGACGTACCAGGTACGTCATGCAAAAACTAACAGTTAATGACAATGGACGTACCTGGTACGTCAGTTGTCAAACAGAGTGCTGGAAGCGATCACAAATGCTTCCAGCAGCTCTGAGGGTATTGCAGTGATGCCTCGATATGGAGGCATCCTGCAATACCACTTTACAAGCCTCCGATGTAGAGAGAGCCACTCTGTGGCCCTCTCTGCACCGGTAGCGATGGTGCCAGTGTCCGCCGGTGTGCGGGTGCGTTCGCGCGTGCACGAGATGTGCGTGTGCACGTGAACCTGCATGTGCGCGTGCACGGGGGCCGTGTGCATGTGCGTGCGTGCGTTTACGTGCACACATTAGCCACACTGACACCAATGAATGAGGGCAGAAAGGGATTAAAAGGTAAACATTTTTTTAAATATAAAAGGATCTGGGAGGGGGAGGGGGTGGGGGTATTGTGGGGGGGGCTGCTACACTACAGAAATAGTTTTTAAGGTAAAAATAAAATAAAAATACTTTTGGGGGGATTTTTGGGGCCAAACTGGGTACTGGCAGACAGCTGCCAGTACCCAAGATGGTGGTAATTATGTAGGGGAGAGGGTTAGAGAGATGGAGGGGGGATCAGGGAGGTTGGGGCTAAGGCAGGGGTCCATCACAGCTAAAATATTTTATTATTTTTATTTAAAAAAAAAAAAAAACCTCTTTTATTTAGTACTGGCAGACTTTCTGCCAGTACTTAAGATGGCGGGAACACTTGTGGGGTGGGGGAGGGAAGAGAGCTGTTTGGGAGGGATCAGGGGGTGGGATGTGTCAGGTGGGAGGCTGATCTCTAAAATTAACCCTGCAAGCTCCCTACAAGCTACCTAATTTAACCCCTTCACTGCTGGGCATAATTAATGTGTGGTGTGCAGCAGCATTTAACGGCCTTCTAATTACCAAAAAGCAACGCCAAAGCCATATATGTCTGCTATTTCTGAACAAAGGGAATCCCAGAGAAGCATTTACAACCATTTGTGCCATAATTGCAGAAGCTGTTTGTAAATAATTTCAGTGGGAAACCTAAAAGTTTGTGACAAATTTTGTGAAAAAGTGAACTTTTTTTTTTTATTATCGCATTTGGCGGTGAAATGGTGGCATGAAATATACCAAAATGGGCCTAGATCAATACTTTGGGTTGTCTTCTAAAAAAAAATATATACATGTCAAGGGATATTCAGGTATTTCTGACAGATATCAAGGTTCCAATGTAACTAGCGCTAATTTTGAAAAAAAGTGGTTTGGAAATAGCAAAGTGCTACTTGTATTTATTGCCCCATAACTTGCAAAAAAAGCAAAGAACATGTAAACATTGGATATTTCTAAAGTCAGGACAAAATTTAGAAACTATTTAGCATGGGTGTTTTTTGGTGATTGTAGATGTGTAACAGATTTTGGGGGTCAAAGTTAGAAAAAGTGTGTTTTTTTCAATTTTTTCCTCATATTTTATTATTTATTTTTTTAGTAAATTATAAGACATGATGAAAATAATGGTATCTTTATAAAGTCCATTTAATGGCGAGAAAAACGGTATATAATATGTGTGGGTACAGTAAATGAGTAAGAGGAAAATTACAGCTAAACGCAAACACTGCAGAAATGTAAAAATAGCCATTGTCATTAAGGGTAAGAAAATTGAAAAATGGTCTGGTCATTAAGGGGTTAAATAAATTATTCCTATTTAAATCTAAATACTTATCTGTAAAATAAACCCTAATATAGCTACAATATAAATTATAATTATATTATAGCTATTTTAGGATTAATATTTATTTTACAGGTAACTTTGTATTTATTTTAACCAGGTACAATAGCTATTAAATAGTTAAGAACTATTTAATAGCTAAAATAGTTAAAATAATTACAAAATTACCTGTAAAATAAATCCTAACCTAAGTTACAATTAAACCTAACACTACACTATCAATAAATAAATTAAATAAACTACCTACAATTATCTACAATTAAACCTAACACTACACTATCAATAAATTAATTAAATACAATATCTACAAATAAATACAATGAAATAAACTAACTAAAGTACAAAAAATAAAAAAGAACTAAGTTACAAAAAATAAAAAAATATTTACAAACATTAGAAAAATATTACAACAATTTTAAACTAATTAGACCTACTCTAAGCCCCCTAATAAAATAACAAAGCCCCCCAAAATAAAAAAATGCCCTACCCTATTCTAAATTACAAAAGTTCAAAGCTCTTTTACCTTACCAGCCCTGAAAAGGGCCCTTTGCGGGGCATGCCCCAAAGATTTCAGCTCTTTTGCCTGTAAAAAAAACACATACAATACCCCCCCCAACATTACAACCCACCACCCACATACCCCTAATCTAACCCAAACCCCCCTTAAATAAACCTAACACTAAGCCCCTGAAGATCTTCCTACCTTATCTTCACCATACCAGGTTCACCGATCGGTCCTCGGAAGTGTTGACCCAAGCCCAAGCGGGGGGCTGAAGAGTGACGTCCATCCTCGGGCTGAAGTCTGGATCCAAGCGGCGGCTGAAGAAATCCATCATCGGGCTGAAGTCGGAAGTCCATCATCGGGATGAAGTCTTCTATCAAGCCGCATCTTCAATCTTCTTTCTTCTGGAGCGGAGCAGAGCCATCTTCTTCCAAGCCGACGCGGAACATCCTCTTCAACTGACGCCTACTCGCCGAATGACGGTTCCTTTAAATGATGTCATCCAAGATGGCGTCCTTCGAATTCCGATTGGCTGATAGGATTCTATCAGCCAATCGGAATTAAGGTAGGAATATTCTGATTGGCTGATGGAATCAGCCAATCAGAATCAAGTTCCATTCGATTGGCTGATCCAATCAGCCAATCAGATTGAGCTCGCATTCTATTGGCTGATCGGAACAGCCAATAGAATGCGAGCTCAATCTGATTGGCTGGTAAGGTAAAAGAGCTTTGAACTTTTGTAATTTAGAATAGGGTAGGGCATTTTTTTATTTTGGGGGTCTTTGTTATTTTATTAGGGGGCTTAGAGTAGGTGTAATTAGTTTAAAATTGTTGTAATATTTTTCTGATGTTTGTAAATATTTTTTTATTTTTTGTAACTTAGTTCTTTTTTATTTTTTGTACTTTAGTTAGTTTATTTCATTGTATTTATTTGTAGATATTGTATTTAATTAATGTATTGATAGTGTAGTGTTAGGTTTAATTGTAGGTAATTGTAGGTATTTTATTTAATTAATTTATTGATAGTGTAGTGTTAGGTTTAATTGTAACTTAGGTTAGGATTTATTTTACAGGTAATTTTGTAATTATTTTAACTATTTTAGCTATTAAATAGTTCTTAACTATTTAATAACTATTGTACCTGGTTAAAATAAATACAAAGTTACCAGTAAAATAAATATAAATCCTAAAATAGCTATAATATAAATATAATTTATATTGTAGCTATATTAGGATTTATTTTACAGGTAAGTATTTAGCTTTAAATAGGAATAATTTATTTAATAAGAGTTAATTTATTTCGTTAGATTTAAATTATATTTAACTTAGGGGGGTGTTAGTGTTAGGGTTAGACTTAGGTTTAGGGGTTAATACATTTTCTAGAAAAGCGGTGAGCTCCAGTCGGCAGATTAGGGGTTAATGTATGAAGTTTGGTGTCGGCGATGTTAGGGAGGGCAGATTAGGGGTTAATACTATTTATTATAGGGTTAGTGAGGCGGATTAGGGGTTAATAACTTTATTATAATAGCGGTGCGGTCCGCTCGGCAGATTAGGGGTTAATAAGTGTAGGCAGGTGGAGGCGACATTGTGGGGGGCAGATTAGGGGTTAATAAATATAATATAGGGGTCGGCGGTGTTAGGGGCAGCAGATTAGGGGTACATAGGGATAATGTAAGTAGCGGCGGTTTAAGGAGCGGCAGATTAGGGGTTAATAATAATATGCAGGGGTCAGCGATAGCGGGGGCGGCAGAATAGGGGTTAATAAGTGTAAGGTTAGGGGTGTTTAGACTCGGGGTACATGTTAGAGTGTTAGGTGCAGACGTAGGAAGTGTTTCCCCATAGCAAACAATGGGGCTGCGTTAGGAGCTGAACGCGGCTTTTTTTTTTCAGCTCAAACAGCCCCATTGTTTTCTATGGGGGAATCGTGCACGAGCACGTTTTTGAAGCTGGCCGCGTCCGTAAGCACCGCTGGTATTGAGAGTTGAAGTTGCGTTAAATATGCTCTACGCTCTTTTGGAGCCTAACGCAGCCATTCTGTGAACTCTCAATACCAGCGGTATTTAAAAGGTGCGGCCAGAAAAAAGCCAGCGTTAGCTACGCACCCCTTTGGCCGCAGAACTCTAAATCTAGGCGTTTGTTAGTTATAAGAGTTATCTCACAAGCATTTTAAAGATAAAAATTCTGGTTGTTAAACCTATGCAAAGCACAGAATGACATGTTGGTCTGTAATCAATGCTATTCTAAATGCATTTCCATGTAATGTTTCATTTTTCATCCAATAAAAAACTTGATATAAAAAAAAAAAAACAGCATTCCAGAAGCTTGTCAAGGACAATGCATGTTCAGAGAAGTCTACCATCCAACTCAATAATAAATTATTTTCACTCACTCAACAACATTTCCCTCATCTAACTCTGTATTAACATCTTTCTCAATCTTGCAGTCCTCACCTCCTGTTTCTCAACCTCCTACCCTTCTAGATTGTAAGTTCCCAAGGGAATAGGGCCCTAAATTCCTCCTGTATGTCTTTGTAAATTGTGTCCTGTCTATTACAGGTTTTATATTGCTTTATTTAAATGAATTGTATCCTTGGACAGCGCTGTGGAATATGTTGGCGCTTCATAAATAAATTATAATAATAATAATACTTTTCTAACAAAATGTCAGTTTTAAATGCTACTAAAACTTCTAATGTCCCCTTAAAGGGACACTGAACCCAATTTTTTTCTTTCGTGATTCAGATAGAGCATGCAATTTTAATCAACTTTCTAATTTTCTCCTATTATCAATTTTTCTTCATTCTCTTGCTATCTTTAATTGAAAAAGAAGACATTTAAGCTTTTTTTTTGTTTAGAACTCTGGACAGCACTTTTTTATTGGTAGATGAATTTATCCACCAATCAGCAAGAACTACCCAGGTTGTTCACCAAAAATGGGTCGGCATCTAAACTTACATTCTTGCATTTCAAATAAAGATACAAAGAGAATGAAGAAAATTTGATAATAGGAGTAAATTAAAAAGTTGGGAGTAAAGAAAAAAATTGGGTCCAGTGTCCCTTTAACATCAAGTGCCTGTTTCTGCTTTTCTCATGTGTTTTTCACTTGATTTTGAATAGCGCTAATAATGTTATGCCTAATTTGTTTGACTTGCCTTTATGTCAACCTCTCTGCATTTGAGATCCTTAGTTCTGGGATTAAATGAACCTATGGAAGCTAAGATTATTATTTGTTGAGATTCCTATTTGGCAAACAGTTGTTGCCCATATGGGCTCCATTTATTATAGTCTTGACAAACAAGACTCCCAAATAGGAAACCTGTCCTTCTGAGGACACGGCAAGTTCGCAGAATGCGCTGCTCCCGGATATATCATTGCATGAGCAGCAACTTGTGCATCACCTTCCCCTTGCTGTCATGCAACCAATCGCAGAATAGCAGAGGCTGTCAATCACTTCAGGATCAGTCTTTTCTTAGGACCGCTTCTTGTTAATTTTCAGCGGTGACTTCCCAACTTTCCCTATTTGAGAGGGACAGTCCCTCGGAGTTCCAATTTGCAGAATTCCTTTTATCAATGCAAGATCAAAATGCAATGCACTGCTTACTTTCTGATATCTACTTTGTATATGTAAAAAAGGACAGTAATATCTATTTAACGTTGATTTATGAAAAGGCTGGATGGATTGACCACTTGCAACTTTATTATATGAAATCTGCATATTCAACATTTAAAAGAGGAGAGGCCCCATTACTGAACCAGCCATCTGTAAAAAGGAAACCTCAGTCATTACAAAAATTAACTATTTTGAATCATTATATTATCAGGATGAAACAAATAAATCTAGTGTACTATGACAGAAAATAAAACAATAATAATAATGTATAGAAAAAAAATCTACAGAAAATGAGAAAGTGATTACCATAACCAACCAGTGAACATATTAGAAGACAATTTTACTATGGAGTTAAAGGGACAGTCAACTCTTAAAAATGCAATGCACTGCTTACTTTCTGATATCTACTTTGTATATGTAAAAAAGGACAGTAATATCTATTTAACGTTGATTTATGAAAAGGCTGGATGGATTGACCACTTGCAACTTTATTATATGAAATCTGCATATTCAACATTTAAAAGAGGAGAGGCCCCATTACTGAACCAGCCATCTGTAAAAAGGAAACCTCAGTCATTACAAAAATTAACTATTTTGAATCATTATATTATCAGGATGAAACAAATAAATCTAGTGTACTATGACAGAAAATAAAACAATAATAATAATGTATAGAAAAAAAATCTACAGAAAATGAGAAAGTGATTACCATAACCAACCAGTGAACATATTAGAAGACAATTTTACTATGGAGTTAAAGGGACAGTCAACTCTTAAATTGTTAAAAAGATAGATAATGCCTTTACTACCCATTCCCCAGATTTGCACAACCAACATTTATATATTAATATGCTTTTTAACATGTATACCTCTATATTTCTTACATGCTTTTTTATTTGCTTTTCACAACAATAGACTACTAGTTCACGTGGGACATATAGATAACGTGTTCACGCCCGTGGAGTTATTTAAGAGTCAGCACAACACAGCAGTAATTGGCTAAAATGCAAGTCAATAGATAATAAATACAAATTCATGTGATCAGGGAGCTGTCAGAAGATGCTTAGATACAAGGTAATTTACAGAGGTAAAAAGTATATTAATTTAACTGTGTTGGTTGTGCAAAACTGGGGAATAGGTAATAAAGGGGTTATCTATCTTTTAAAACAATAACAATTATATTGTAGACTGTCCCTTTAAGCATTAATGGGGTATAGAGAAATGCAAACATAATTTGTCCTAATTTGCGCAAGAAAAGAATATTATGATGATCATTGCTGATTATGTAGAAATAAAATGTACCTCAGACGATCTTGCATAATGAGTAGAACTAGTGAGCTCCCCAGGAGGACAAAGATTGTGCGCATATAGGAATTGTAAGAATATCTGTAACCATTATATCCTTTTGACTAAAATTATGCACACTTCCACACTCCCTAAAGAGGCCAAAAAGTAAATCCCATAACCTGCAAATCCTGCAAATCAAATAGCAGGTTTAGGCAATTTGCAGTTTGGAAAACCAAGGTTACAAATTTTGGCATCTCTAGGGAACGTGGGACAAAGCACGTTTACTCGAAAACAAGAGCTCATCCTCTCTTTTTTACTGCCCATAAAACCCAATGTAAACTGTACACAGTATTCACAATTTATAAAATATGTTATTATTCAATGTAATTCGTCAACTGCAGGATATTGTTCACCAAATTCGATTCTATGGTAAAGCACAGGAAACACAGATGCCACAATAATAAAAATATATATTATAATGTCATGTTCTGAAGCAGGGCATGCCACCGGTCTGGTGATACTTCAATCGTTAGTGGTGACCCAGCTTAAGCTCAGATATTGTACCTGTTTAGTGCCTTTCTTAGCAATCCGGTCTCCTGATTTATTCCTGACCCTGGCTTGTTACCAGCTTGTTGACTTAAATCAGTGGTCTCAAAGTACCGGCCTTAGGTCCATATTTGGCCCTCAAGATAGTTTAATTTGGCCCTCCCTTGTTTATTAGGTAAATTATTAATTTTGCTGCATCAACTTTTTTAGGGTTCTAAGAGGTTTAACAAGTTGATGCTCTATATAGGCTCTCACAAGATAAATATAAAGACAAGCATGCATTGTCCAGTGTAGACTCCCATTATGCACTGTTGGATAAATGTCACTTTTTATTCAGTTCCAGAATGATCATTTCACTTGGCACTCACAAGATAAATATACAAAGGGGACGATTTATCAAAGCATCAATCTCGATGCAGTCGTTGGAGTCAATACGCTCGCCAGACATCGATGACATAAATCTACACACAACGCCCTTATTTATTAAAAAGTCTGTCAAAAACACGCGCGTCAAGTACAGCGTGATGAGCATCGGACTGTTGATAAATAAGAGTCATCGATGTTGCGGATATTCTGTTTTTTCCAACTTTATTTATACCATTTCATTACTGTCCATGAACAAGCACATTTCTCTAAAGCTAATCTTTAATTTTTCATCTTTTAATGGCCAAGAAATAGCTAGATTTATACCTGGACAAAACAACAATATCTCATAGAAAGTTATTTTTCTATTTATTTGTTATACAAAAAATCTGATACATGATATTTTCACATAAATTAATGTGTATTTATATTTCTATAAATCATAATATGCCTATCTCATGTTTTTTTTCTTTTAAAATGATTATTAATGCTAGAATTTGTACATATATCTTTGCACATACTAAATATATATGTGTGTTATGTCAGAAATCTTTTGCAAACATATTTACATGTCCCTAAATTCCTTTTTTTGTTCTAAACAATGTTGTCTTTCATATCTCTGTCTTTATTTATACCACTATATGTATATAGTGTAAATATATTATTATTCTGAGCAAGAATAATTGTGAATATAACATGTAATCACGGTATCATTTGTATTTATTTGCAATCAATGGATATTTTAAGAGCTGGGCCAGTTTTCTCTCTGCACCTGTGTAACCCTTCCTGATTGCAGTCTAGTTTTAAACACTACCCCTACACAGGTGTTTAAATATGGGCTGGCATATAAAATGACATTTCCAAATGAAAATTGAATTCAAGAGAAGGAAGAAAAACACTGAAAATAGCATGATAGTAAAGAGGTAATTTTTAAATTTCTTCTGTATCTGATTCATGACAGTTTAATGTTAGGTAGACTATCCCTTTGAGCTATCAGCTTAAGATTATATTGAATCAAACATCATTTGATTATTAAAATCATTGTCAATCAATGTTTATCTTTAATACTAATTTCACATATACATACTTTCAAAGTATAATACACAATTTAACAAATTGCACTTATAAGTTCTAATGAGTGATCAATGACTCAAGTATAGAGCAATTTGATTTGTTAGTGATAGTAGAAAAGGAATTTAATTTTATTTCCCTATATCTACTAGTGCACCAAATTTGAAGCAATACTTCCCATCATATACTTCCCATCATATTTGAAGCAATAATATTGTCCCCTTGCTTTGTAATGAGAGACAACGATGTAACATAATCCATAAGTAGGGTAACATCTCCTTACTTGATTTTATTTAGTAATAAGGGCTAAATAAAATCAACTAAATAAAGGACATGCAACCCATAATTTGTCTGATTTAGAAAGAGTATACAATTTTAATAAAGTTTCTAATTTAATTTTATTATCCAATATGCTTCATTGTCTTGCAGCATCGAACATAACCTTTTTGTGTTTTCAGACTCCCTTTGATTTCTATGGCATTTGCGGCCTCAAGGGTGGCGGTTTGAACGATAGGTACGCTGCGTCAGAATAGACGCAAGCGTACATGTTGAATGTTTGAGAAATAGGCAAGAGGGTCAAATAGAGTCAAATGTGATGGCGGATGATCAGTATTCTGCTCTAATAACACAAGCATTGATCTGCGTCGGATTGATATCGCGGTAGCGTATATTATGTCACACATTTCAACATTTGACGATCTTTGTTAAATACGGCAGATCAATTTTTGATTTACCTGATCCTGGCATAGTTACTGCCTTAGATATGTGTCAATTCCCTATATATTCCCTGCTGTATTGCTGCAATCTCTAACTGCTTACATTTACCTGATCCTGGCAAAATTACTGACTGGACCTGCCGCCAGTCTCCTTGTCACCTGTATACTCCCTGCTGTACTGATGCAATCTCTAACTGCTTAAATTTAGCTGATCCTGGCAAAGATACTGACTGGACCTGCTGCCAGTCTCCTTGTTGCCTGTATACTCCCTGCTGTACTGATGCAATCTCAGCCTGCTTAAACTTACCTGATTCTGGCAAAGGTACTGACTGGTCCTGCCGCCAGCCTCCTTGTCACCTGTATACTCCCTGCTGTACTGATGCAATCTCAGCCTGCTTAAACTTACCTGATTCTGGCAAAATTACTGACTGGTCCTGCCGCCAGTCTCCTTGTCACCTGTATACTCCCTGCTGTATTGCTGCAATCTCTAACTGCTTAAACTTAACTGATCCTGGCAAAGTTATTGACTGGTCCTGCCGCCAGCCTCCTTGTTGCCTGCATACTCCCTGCTGCACTGATGCAATCTCAGCCTGCTTAAATTTACCTGATCCTGGCAAAAATCTCCTTGTTGCCTGTACACTCCCTGCTTTACTGCAATCTCGGACTACCTGATCTTTTGTCTCCTGTATAACCCCTGCTGTACTGATGCATCCTGGACTGCTTAAATGGACAGTGAACCCAATTGTTTTCTTTTGTGATTCAGATAGAGGATGCAATTTTAAGCAACTTTATAATTTACTCATATTATTAAATGTTCTTCATTTTCTTGGTATTTTTATTTGAAAAGCAAGAATGTAAGTTTAGAAGCCGGCCCATTTTTGATGAACAACTTGGGTTGTTCTTGCTGATTGGTGGATAAAATCATCCATCAATAAACAAGTGCTGTCCAGGGTCCTAGACTTTCTTTTTCAAATAAAGATAGCAAGAGAACGAAGAAAAAATGATAATAGTAGCACATTAAAAAGTTGCTTAAAATTGCATGCTCTATCTGAATCATGAAAGAAAAAAAATGTGGGTTCAATGTCCCTTTAAATTTACCTGATCCTGTTGAAAAGTTACAGGCCTAACCTGCTACCAGTCTCCTGTATACTCAATGCTGTGCTTTAGCAAACTCAGGCTGCTTAAATGTACATAACCCCAGCAAAGTTATATGCTGGACCTGCTGCCAGTCGTCTTGCCTCCTGTATACTCCCTGCTGTACAGCTGCAATCTTGGGCTCTAAAGGTACATGACCCTGGTAAAGTGACTGCTCGGGCTTTCCACTTGCCTTACTTTGAGACATGACATACAATTTAAAAGTGTTCCATGGTCCTTTAAGCTTTCAATTTAAAACAAAATATGCACAAATTTGATGGACCATCTAGATCTACATTCAAAATCTATTTTTCTATGATTCTATAAATAGAAAAAAAGCTTTCTTGTTAATATAGATGTTTGTATCTATGGACTATATGTCTGGTTTATCAACCATAATAAATAAGTACATTTGAGATTGTCATGCTGATTGCAATATTAATATCAATCATTCGAAATATTGTTGACAACTCTGAACAATCGCAGATTTTTATCCTTTTGTAAAGGTTAAAAACTGAAAGTCTCACACTGATTCCCAATACTACTAATAACAGTTTAATTTCAAATGCTGATGTTTACAGCTGTGAGATATTCATCCGATGTCAGAGCTTTAGAAGAAGCTAATGGTTCGAAAATGCCAAGCTAATGTTTAATAATGTTTATAAATGGATCAGTGGACTTACTGCTGTTCTTACTGTCAAATAGAAAGGTGATTTCCTGACCTTTCATAAACCAAATTAGAACCATATATAAAAGTGAATAAATTGAGATGCTGATTGTAAGTGTGGAATGTAGTATTTGATTTGTGTTAAAGAGACATGAAACCCAAATTTTTTCTTTTATGATTAAAGTGATGGTAAATTTCAGACTATACAAATGTTAAAATGAAAAATATATTAGTTTGCAAGTAAAACCACATTTTTTTTTTAAAGTGTATATATAAATTTGATAATAAAAAATGTATAATCCTAATTGGTATTGGCTGTTCTCCCCCCCCCCTTAATTTCCTCTTTTGTCTGGGCTGTAATGTATAGAGCAGTCCCACCCACTCTCTACATAGGCTTTCTAAGGGCTTTAAAGGGGCTGGACTTCGAGATTGTCAAATGACACACATGTTGATTGGATGTTTACTGGATTTGTCATTAAACAAAAAAAGAGTTCATCCATGTGGGCCAGCATAATATTGTAATAGAAACATTACTATATGAACTAATTTAACCCTTGCACAGATGGATTAAAAAAAAAAAAAGCACACATACTTTTTTAATGGCAAAGATTTCATTTATGGCATTGGATTAGTTAAAGTTTACCATCACTTTAAGATAGAGCATGTGATTTTAAACAGTTTTCTAATTTACTATTGGGAGCTAGCTGATCACATTTGGTGAACCAATAATAAAAAAAGGCATTGGTGTGCAGCCACCAATCAGAAGCTAACTCCCAGTAAAGCACCACTGTTCCTGAGCCCTACCTAGGTATGCTTTTCAACTAAGTATACCAGGAGAATGAAGCAAATTAGATAATAAAAGTATATTGGGAAGTTGTTTACAATCACACGCTCTGTCTGAATCATGAAAGAATCCGACTGGTTTTGATATTAATTTAGAGGTACATGAAACACAAAATGTAACTTTCACAATTCAAATTCAGCAATTTTAAGCAACTTTCCAGTTTATTTCTATTATCAATTTTACTTGGTTTTCTTTATTGAAGAGCAGCAGAGTTTGTAACAATGAATAGCACAAATATTGTTGCAAACCCGGCTCCCCTATAGTGCTCAGGATATGTGCATAAAATATACTAAAGAACCAAGTAAATTTAAAGGGACACTGAACCCAAATTTGTTCTTTCGAGATTCAGTTAGTACATGCAATTTTAAGCAACTTTCTAATTTACTCCTATTATCAAATTGTCTTCATTCTCTTGGTATCTTTATTTGAAAAGCAAGAATGTAAGTTTAGATGCCGGACCATTTTTGGTGAACAACCTGGGTAGTTCTTGCTGATTGGTGGATAAATTAACCCACCAATAAACAAGTGCAGTCCAGCGTCTGAACCAAAAATTGACTGGCTAAGGAGCTAAGGAGCTTAGATGTCTTCTTTTTCAAATAAAGATAGCAAGAGAACGAAGAAAGTTTGATAATAGGAGCAAATAAGAAAGTTGCTTAAAATTGCATGCTCTATCTGATTCACGAAAGAAAAAATTTGAGTTCAGTGTCCCATTAATAATTGAAGAATATTAAAAAGTTGTTTAAAACTGAATGATGTCGGACTCATCAAATTGTAAATTTTATAAAGAATAATACATTTAAGTGGCAGAATGAGTTGAAAACAAAACAAAAAAAAATTGATTATTTTGAACTATCCAAAATATAGAACAAAATATACTATACAAAATATATCATGCAAACTACTAAGAAAAAAAATAATTGTAGTTAGTGTTTCTTTTCCTTTATGCGTCTTATTTTTTTTTACAGATTATGGACCAGATAACGAGCAGAGCGCTATTTAACGCTTTCGCTTAAACGTTAACTGCTCTAGAAGTAAGCTTTTTGCTCGCGTCGGGTTTGCGCTTATATTATGAGTTGAAAGTAAACAGTTTTTGCTCGCCGAGTTACCCCAATGCACGTAAAAAGCCGAACTTTCAATATCAAGCGTATTATAACCTATTCCCCCATAGAAGTAAATGGAGCAAAAAAACCCTACCCAACTCACTCACAAACCTGATTGCATATTCTCAAGTGCGCTAACTGACATGAAAATATGAATATATCACATTCCAATGTTCTTCACATAGCTGAATATGTTCTATTTATTCCTAAATACACATTTCTACATATATCTGATGGTATTTTGGTACAATATATATCTATACCTATATATATGCATGATTAAATATAGATATAGATATATACAGATATTTATAAGAATATCTATTTATAAATACTTAGCACATATTCCACTATGTGCAGAACATTGGGATGTGAAATATTTACGGTAAATACACAGTATAACACTCATCTACTTGACTACAAAGGGCTCTAATGCGCTTAAATACATATGTAAACATGTATAGACATATATATATATATATGTTTATATGTGTATATCTGTATTTACAGACATATACACATACAAATACATAAATACATATGTGCACATATATACACACACACATATATTATATATATATACACATACATATACATCTTTAAACATGTATATATGTATGTCTATGTTAAAGTCATTTGCCTGTCTTTTTATTTCTAACACCTGAGACCTCATATCTTTGAGCACTTGTAACTTTTGTGTTCATTTTTTTTGTTGTTTCATTTTTATAAGATATTATTATGAGTGTAACTATACTTTGTAATGTATTATTGATGTGTTTTGTAAAACTTTTTTGTTTTTGCGAGTTAACCAGAGCTCTGAGGTTGTAGTAATCATTCTAGCTTAAATCAGGATTGCGCTCCAGAGATAGCATTTACTTTCAACTCATAATACGCAATTTAACTTGCACACAAAATATAGTGAAAACCCGATATCACTTGCGTGTACTAGAAAGTCTTCTTTATATCATGCAAAATACACCTTTTTTTCTGTTAAGTAACAGCTTTCTATGTAGAATGACTGGAGCTGAATTTTAAAAATATGGTAGTCTCAAACTTGCTTACTAAGGACCCAATTCTAAAAAGATCTCTGGGCTGGCGAGATTCTATAAGAATGCTCACCATACCTTCTATTTCTCTGGTGGAATAATCTAAAGCACCTTTTTACCCTGAAAACAGGTTGTCTCGCTATGGGGTGTATACTGCATTTTTGTATGGGAAGAAGATGCATACCGTAACATTACAAAAGTGCACAATAAAATTTGCAATTGAAAAATCATACAAAACTAATAATTGAGATACTCCCAGAGAAATATGCAGGAAAGAAAATTGTATTGCTAAGGTGCATCAGAAATCATAAAAAAAAGAATTTTATAAAAACCGTAAACTTTGTATATAAAATATACAGGAATAAATTGTATTAACTATACACAGCGTAAATCGTAATTTAAGTACACTGGATGTGCAAAAAAAGCAAGAAATTTGTACTTAAAAGTACAAAATACAAAGCGTAATTGTTTTTTCTTAAAATGGGCTGAACAAAGTTTTCTCTCCAATCCCAGTGTAATTCTATATTTGCAACACAGTTCTCAGTATTTTTTCTCGCAAGTTCACATGTGGCGAATTTTAAACAAAATACTCAAAACAATAATTATTCTGAAGAGAAATGAATGCGAAAATTACAGCAAATTTCAGGCACAGTGAGCTGAAAACAGTGTGATTTGATTTGTATTAAGCCTAAAATTCATGTTTTAAAAGACACCAGTTTCCCTCAGCGTACTTAGCCCTCTATTGGGAACGTTTATCTAGCAGAGAGCTCTCATTATTTGTATGGGAGACATATATTCAATTTACCATTAGTGTGGTCTACTGTATATGTTGTTTGGAATAGATTTAGACACCATAATTTCTAAAAGAACAGAACATATGAGTATATTTTTGCCACAAACTTAAATTCTGAAGACCATATTTTATCCCTTTTAGATGGATGCAGTTAAATGCTAGTAGGTTATTTAGCCTCTAAACATAAGCCTGAATAAACAGCTTGTCACTGTGGATAGGAAAAGCGTTGCTTGATTAAATATATTTTTATAATTTTATGTTTTAAATTATTTGATTTTTATTTTGTGACCTGCATATAATTTTATTTGACACAGTATATGAGACATAAAGTAAACATTTGATCTGTGTATCCCGATTCCTGGTCACTGGAGTTGTAGTTAGCTGAGACTGAAAGGTTCCAGGCTGCCATTATACCACCTGGAGGCGCTATGTACTTCTGAGTCATTTTCTTTCCTTCTCTAATACTTTTGTGTCTGAATGAATAAACTAGGTAGCACCCTTCTGTTCTATATTTTTCTGATTGTTTTGTTCACAAGACTGGAAATCAAAGAGGAAAGCTCTCCTCAACTTAATATAGCTACAATAATGGTGCAAAGCTGTGAATATATATATATATATATATACACAGTATATATACACACATATATACAGTATATATATATAAATATATACACACACATGCATATATATATATATATATATATATATATATATATATATATATATATATAAAAGCATGGAAGGGGACTGCACTCTCAGACTGGACTGGGTACACATCCCATGACCTTGCAACATGCACAGCCCTGGGAGCTCACTAGCACTCTCAGACAGCTGCACTGTCCCCAGAGTCCCAGGCAGTTAACCCCAGACAGGTCTGGCTCTGGGTGCAAGGTCCATAGGGAAAATTACAAAACATTTTAATACAACACACAGAGAAAGTCCAGCACTCACTTGCAAGCTCTCAGCTAAGATTAAAAGCAAAAATGGAAGAGTTAGTTACCACATCTGGCCAAATGGGACAAGCCCAGGTACCACGTCAAGGTCTATCCCAAAACCTGGGTCCCTAAAACAACCAAACAATGCAAGCTCTCAATTAAACAAACTGGGGACACGTCAAGGGTGCACAGAATTATGTAATCACCCTAGACATATACAAAACACGGAAGGGGACTGCATTCACAGACTGGACTGGGTACACATTCTATGACCATGCATTAATATATACTGTATATATATATTTCCAACACATAGGCAGGCACTCATTGGATTTTCAAGGAAAATCACACTTTATTTGTGCAAAAATTTGATTTTTGTGTGAGTTTAGCTCCTCTTCCTCAGAAGCCCCACAGCTACCTAGAAAATTCTGAAACTCCAAGGTGACGGTTATAAACTTTTATTAAAAGCAACATTTTGACAAAAATAATTCAGCTTTTTCAATATACCATTCTGTCACTATAAAGAGGTAGTTCTCGGCTTACTGCGATAATAGCTGCTCGTTTTACATAATACGGCTTGTTACTTGGTACAGAGCAGTTTCGCTTCGCTTTGTAACTTACAAACAACAAACAGTTGAGGGGGCGCCCTAAAAATAACAATAGATAATAACTAGAGACAAGGAATATGGTGGGGAATGATACTAGTCTGTCTATCTTTTAAAGCACCACTGATGGAAGGTAGGGTGTTGGTGTAGTATGAGAGATAAAGCATGTATGAGAGTTAATATTAGGACAGACTCAGATATAATTGACTGTAAAAAAGTATATAATATGCCAAAGACAATATATATTTCATATAGCTAAGAATCTACAGATTTAGATCCTAGAATTAAACCCCTGTAAAATGTGAAATTGTGATAATAATCAAAATTACATATTTTGTATGTAAAATTACTATCAGGCTTCATGAAGCCTGATGAAACAGCCATTAGCTGAGAAACGCGTCGCCTTCGTTTTTAATATTTTAATAAAGTAATTTTTACTTTGAACACTTGCTGCCTTCTTTCTGGGACCTGGTTCCTGAGCTGGGGGCCCCTTTGGATTATCCTGACTGCATTTTGATCTTTGGACCAACGCTGTATCCTGAGTGCCTTATAACTAAGTCTATTGGGTGACTGTATTGACCCCATTCTGCTCCTATAGCATCAATGGAGATGCTATTAATATTGTGAGTACCATTCTTATTTTTTGGTCTTGATTCACCATTGCCCTAACAATACTAGGCCATATAGGTACCTGTGTCTTATCGTTTAATATAGACAACACTTCTTATGCGGGAGGCTTGGTCTTCTGGGTGACTGTAATAGATCCCAGACTGTTCCTACAGCACTGAGTGAGGTGCTTTCTCAAATGTGAGTTCATTTCTTGCATGCCTATTATTCTGCTTTGGATCAAACAATATTGGGCCATGTGGCGCATCTGTCTCCTCTTGCACTTTGTAACTTACCTTGTGACTGTAGTCTGTTTAATAGTTTTTTTTGCTTTTAATAAAAGTTTTTACAGCCACTTTGGAGTTCCAGAATTTCCTTGGCAGCCATGGGGCTTTATACGTAACAGCCTGGAAACTAAGGGCTCGATTTATGAAACTGCTATGGCAGCTTCGGATCGTCTTTGGCTGCAGGCTCTCGTCAGACCGCTGCTTCTTAACCTATTTCGCCAACTGTTATGTGGTGTAACTTAGTCCCCCAGACTTTTCTGACCAGGGAGACTGACTGCAGCCCATGCTCATGCAAATTACATGCAATGATAAATTCGGGCAGCGTATTGCTACCCACTAGACGCTATGCTGGGCAGATGGGAGCGAAGATGTACACCCCTGTCTGCCCGGTCTTTGGCAAATCTAAAAAGCTAAAAGCTTAGTTATAGCTCAATAGACTGCTTATGAGAGGTTCATCAAGCAAACATTTGTGACACCAGACATTCATCCACCTCCTCTTATTACAGGGATTTACACCATGTTGGACTTTTAACATAGCCTATTTTCTGGTAACAAGGTTTATACACTTGTTTCTTTTTACTAAATGTGTTACATGCTTTCAAAAGAATGCTCTACTTTTTATAGCACGGCCAAAATAAAATTCAAATCTTATTTATAAGTTTAAAGCAACATGAAGCCCAAATTATTTCCTTTATGATTCTGATAGAGAATACATGACAGGAAATAGTGCTGCCATCTAGTGGTCTTGCTAATGTAAAACATTGTTGCAAAACTGCTGCTATATGGTGCTGCAGACGTGTGAAACTCCTGAACTAACCTTTCTGCTTTTCAACAAAGGATAACAAGACAATAAAGAAAGTTTGATAATAGAAGTAAATTGGAAACTTGTTTAAAATTGTATGTTCTATCTGAATCACAAAATAATTTTTTGGGGTTTTATGTCCCTTTTAATATGTTAAAATTGTATGTATTTATTTATATTTATTTATTATATATATATATTTATATATTTGTTTTAACCTTTATATAGTTTTTATTTTTCACAAAACTGAATTGCTGTTTATTATTATTCATTCAGCTTGAGACTGCTTTTTAAAAGGACTTTCAGTATTTAAATGCAGTTTGACAGTAGATTGATTTAAAATATATTCTTTTGTTTGAAGTCACGAGAAGCATTCTGAGGGGGCAAAAACCACTTTATCCTTCTGCTTACTGGCTCTTAGACAGGGACAGCGGGAGTTACCGTATGTGTGGAGAAGACTCGTGATTACAAAATGCAGATCAAGGGAATTTTTTTTGTACAGTATATGAATAAAACAAAATAATACTCAGTGCTTGCTTATTATACTGTATATTATATTCTATACATACATATGTAGTACAAATCCACACTCACTATGGGCTAGATTACAAGTGGAGCTCTAATTTATTGTGCGATTGTAAATGGGAAAGTTCGCCCTTTTACGGGCACGCGATAAATAACCAGCCATTACAAGTGGCTGGTTATTGCTACTGCAAGCAAGCTTAGTACTCCGAAAATTAACCAGAGATCAGATCTCGGTTAATTTAAAAAATGTTCCCCAATTGCCCTCAAAATACTGTAGTTCTTGATAAAATAAAAAATCTAGCACTTTTATTTAAAAAAAATAAAATAAATAACTGCAAGAAGCAGTTATAAAGGGTTAAAACAGCAATAAAAGGGGTATTTACATGGCAGTCTATGGGGACTGTGTTATTCCTGTAAATATAAAAATGTAAATGCTTATATATATATATATATATATATATATATATATATATATATATATATATATATATATATATATATATATATATATATTTGAACTTATGTGTTAATATTTGTATATGCACATATTAACACATAAATATATATGTATTATATACATATATATTCAAATTTGCTGCCCATCGCTGCATGACTTACCCTCTTCGTTGCGCTAGGTTCTCATGCTGTCTGATGGCATGAGAACGAGGCTCCCATTCACATTACACCTAACTTGTAATACCAGCGCACATTTGGGTGTGCTGGTATTACTATGTGGAGAGCAAATATCGCTTTCGCAAAAGCAATATTTTGCGCTCCACTGGTAATTTAGCCCAATAGCTGTAGAAAGAGTTTATTAAAGTGATGTTTTAGGGACCTAATTGTGCTTCCTCAGACCAACAACGATTGTGAATCACACAAACATATATAGCTCTAGACGCCACCCCTGCGGAAAAAAAAGCATCAGAACTGTTATCATGGTGATGAATGATTACAGAAAATGGTAATGATGTGAAATATTCAGTGAGCCCTATATAGTCCTGTCTAGAAATAATAACTTGCTACATTTAAATAGTTACTCTATAAATAAATGTCCCCAGAGTTAATTTTTAAACTCTGTGTTAATATGACTGAATTTTCACTTCGGTCGCTAGAGTTGTCATTCTAGTATCCCAAGCAGATGAACAGACAGATAAAAGAATAGATAGGTAGATATATAGACAGACATAGAGAGAGACAGACAGACAAACCCTTGTAACAAAAAGAAGCTACTATCAGAAAATAAGTCAATGATGGTATTTACTGCCTTACATTTCCTATTTAAAAATGTATTGCAATTCTGGAAAATGTACTATGCTATTATAGTTTAAAAACAGATGTACTATTTATCTAGAAATTAATCTGCATAATTGATCTTACAAATGAAAATACATATCAGTGTTTGGGTGCAGTTTTAATACAAACATATAGCTGTAAAACAATCATTATTACTTAAATAATTTAATCATGGGATTAGTTTAAAAACGGATGGATGCCAAATTCAACAAATATTCTTTATTGTCCTGCTTATCCGCAAAGACGCTACTTTTCCCAGACTCCCTTTGTTTTACAAAACATGAATTTGCACAGATGGTGATCTATGATAATCTGCGCTCTCTGTAACTATGCTACCAGATACAGAACAGAATTTTTAATCAAATAGCAGTTTTAAAGCTTTATAGAACACAATTTTTTATTATTCCCCATAGATTTAGTTGTCATGTTGTGGATTTGTTTTGATAAATGTATATTAATTCACTTTGTGAAGCTTAAAGGGAAATGAAACTCAGAAATGTTAATCATGTGATTTTATACAACTTTTTATTTTACTTTTAGGATTATTTTTTCTTTGTTCTTTTTGTATCTTTTGTTGAAAAGCAAAGAAACAAGCTTAGTATTTCGAGCACTATATGGCAGCAGTTTTGCAAGAATGATATTCAAGAGCATTAGATGGCAGCACTATTTACTGCCATTTAGTGCTCCAGACACCTACCTGGGTAGCTCTTCAACAAAGAATACCATGGAAATAAAGAAAATGTGAGAAGTAAATTTAAATTACTCATTTTAATTAATCTTTTGGACTGAAATTATGATGCACAATCTATATTAAAGGAATAGAAAGCATGGGTGCATTTCAATTTTATGTAGAATACTATATATTTTTTTAGTAGACAACCCAAAATATTGATCTAGGCCCATTTTGGTATATTTCATGCCACCATTTCACTGCCAAATGCAATCAAATAAAAAAAATGGTTAACTTTTTCACAAACTTTAGGTTTCTCACTGAAATTATTTGCACACTGCTTGTGCAATCATGGCACAAATGGTTGTAAAAGCTTCTCTGGGATCCCCTTTGTTCAAAAATAGCAGACATTTATGACTTTGCCATTGCGATTTGGTAATTAGAAGGTCGCTAATTGCAGCTGTGAACCACACTTTTATTATTCCCAGCAGTGAATGGAGTTAATCAGGTAGCTTGTAACTTGTAAGGTTAATTTTAGCTTTAGTGTAGGGATTACCCTTTACCTGACACTTCCCACCCCTGATCCCTCCCAAACAGCTCTCTTCCCTCATTCACCCCCCCACTGGTCACCCCCAACTTAAGTACTGGCAGACAGTCTGCCAGTATACAGTTTTATAACTTTGTTTTAAATATTTTTTTATAACTACTTTCTTCAGTGCAAAGCTACCGCTACAGTGTCCCTCACTGCATCGGTAACTCTGCAAGTCTATTTCTGCACTGCCCGATTCCTGGGGCATGCAGAAATATCGCAATCTTGCTATTTTTAGCGAGATCGCGTCAGAGAGAGGCCCAGGATAGCAGTGCCGTACAGGGTACGGCACAGGTCCTTAAGGGCTTAACGAGCAGTGCCGTACAGGGTATGGTGCTGGTCGTTAAGGGATTAAATAAAATAAAAATATATAGTGCAATATAAGAAGAATTAAAAGGGACATTTAAGGCTAGATTACAAGTGGAGCGCTCATTTATTGCACTCCCGCAATCTGGCCCTTAGATTGTCACATGTAAAAGAGGATATTTTAAATGTTTTAATAGGACATTAAACACTTTGAGATTTTATTATAAATGTTTAATTGTAAGTAGTAAAATAACTTTGCAATATATTTATTTATTTTGTACTCATTTTCTGTAAATTAAAGGGACAGTAAACACCTTTAAATTACAAGTCATTTTGTTATAGAACAACATCAGCCAAGTCTAAACATTTTTAAAACAAATTAACATCTAGTTTTGCTGCAGCTGTTTTTCAATACCCAAATTTTCCCTAAATTGTCTTAATTATTGGAGCTAGTTTGAGCTTGAGTCTGCAGACAACAAAGTTAGTATTAACGTAAATGTTTTGCAGTTGTTAGCTGCTGAAGCCAAATATTGAAATATAGGTAGCAAGGTTAGAAATATTCATGTTCTGAGAATACGAAAATCTACAATTTTCAGGGCAAAATTACACGAAAAAGGGGGCAAAATAAATGATGAAAGCATATTGCAAAATCGTTTTAGTATATATAATTAAAAAATCTATATTAAAATCACAAGGTTTACTATCTCTTTAACTAAATTCTAAATTTCTGAAGTGAAGACTTTCAATATTTAAACTAACATAATTTAAAAAACAAATGCATCTATATTTTATGCACAGGTTGAGCTTCGCTTTAAAAACCTAGTTACAGCTAACATTTATTTACTGTTGGTTTTATGCCCCTTTAATATGTTAGTATTAGCAAAATGGAGAATAAATAGGTAAATGAGAAATATTGCAGGATACTTGTTCCCACAACATATTGGCCTTAATTACAATCTATTGGGAGCAGCATTTTCGGCTGTTTTTGGACCCAAAAAGGCTACCTTTCCATACAGCATGATCACAATAGTGTGATTTCGGCTTATTCTTACACTCGTAAATGGGTTTCAGTTGCTGAAAAAAAGCCCTATTTACACTATGGAGCAGGAAACTGCTTGTTGATCACAGCACGTTTCCGGCTCAATTTTCAACTACTTTTTAAGCCCAGTCCTTGGAAGAAATTTGTAGGCACCTGTTAGACTTAGACTATTTTCAAACAGTCTTAAATTGCGCCTATGTTAAACACTCTAAAAGGGCCACTGGAGACATTCTAGAGGTTTGTTAACAAACATGGTATCCATACATTAAAGTTCCTTCCATTCATCCCTATTGGAGAGGCTGTATACAGCAGCATAAACATTTACATATTGAAAAAAAGATTACAAATATAACAAACCGTCCACGTAGAACTAAAGGCAGTGCTCAGACACAGACAGGTGGTCTATGAGTAAGCACCAGTAGGGGCGTGAAACGCATCAGACGTCTGTCTGTTGTCCACCTGTCTGTGTCTGAGTACTGCCTTTAGTCCTACGTGGATGGTTTGTTAAAATTTTTTTATCTTTTTTCAATGAAGAATTTTTTGTTTTATTCACACTTTTCAGTAGTGCCTGCATCTTTTTCCCCTTGTTCTATCATTATGGCATTGATTCAGCTGTTGCTATGGCAATCTGGTTGGAGGAGAACTGGGTGACCTTAACTCTCTGGATTCACTTCCGATACGGACTAGCGTGGGTACAGAGTCGCTGAGGGACCGTTAACCTTTGTTTGGATAAAAATTTACATATACATAGGCACATATACATATGTAAATGTGAAGTATACGTGATGTTACGTACAGCTATGGGAATATGCAGAAAATCTCACTTCATGATACCTATAAATGATGTGATTTTATTTCATATATCATATTTAATTGTATTTCTCACTCGCACTGTTGTGATTGTCACAAACAGTACAGGCAGTGAAAGCTCCTCCATATGGGCAGTAGGGACAGCGCCTCAAAGGTTTTCTGGGAACAAAAAATAAAAATAAATAAATTAAATGCTAATGCAAGGTGGGACAGTCCAGTTACTTTTTTTCAGGAGGGACAGGGGGTGGGGGTTAGTTTAAAATAATAAAAAAGCTTATAATAATTTTTTTGTTTTTAGAAAATAATGTCAAGATCTGTCATCTAAGGGCATTTTTAAAAATCTGCTTTGTCTAAGAGCACTTTACACATGCTCAGTCTGCCCCATAAGAGGTTTTTAATGTTGCCCATTAAGTCTGCTTATGGACGTTTAAGCACAGACAACCTTAAAAAAATTTGCTCCTAAACTCCCATTGGCTGACAGCATAGTGGCATGGTTATACATCACACATTAAACATGCTGTTTGTTTCCACAATTCTACAGAGAACCAGACTGCTTCCAACTTGCAGCAAAAGTGCCTCTTGCTCTTTATGGTCTCTACCTTGTGAAAACGTGGCTACATATTAAAAAACGTTTCCCTCTTCAACTTGATCACCTTAAGCAATCGGACTTGCAATATCTTCAGAGAAGAGGAGATACAAGTGCTGGCGCTGGAGACAAAGGAAGTGCCGGGAACAACAAGTCTGACACCACTGCGGTACCGAGCATGTTGGGTAACATCATATACTCACACAGAAACTGGTTGGGGCTGTACTGGCTGAGACTCATAGTCCACAGGTACATGTTGCTAAAGACAGGGAACAATACTGTATTATGTATGTGGTGTCTGCCACTGGCCTTCAAGGGAAATAGGGCCCTAGTTTTTTTATAAAATAATTTATATAATCTATCGCTTACTCCCTCCCAGGGCCCCTGGACTATAAGTTCCTCATTGGAGCCCCATAGAGTGCTGCCTCACAGGAACCGGTGTGTCTGCAGAACGCACTGTTGCCTATGTCTGACTGCGGGTTCACAATGAGAGCTCTTACCTTGGCTAAATGGGAAAAATACAAGTTCCTTGGGGGTCTGGGCACACAAACTCTACTAACCATTGCAGGATTATTGCTTTGGAAGTTAGTATGAAAATGTATTTTTAAAGATGTGACTGTGGGATCAGAATTAGCTTGGGTCACAGCCATGCACTCCCAGTATAAGGCATACAAATATTTTTATTAAAGGTCAGGGTTGGCTGGCTGTATATTTCTAAATACAAGAATGGCCAGATTACGACTGGAGTGGTATTTTGCGCTCGCATTTGAGCTAGAAATAATTTCTTTGCACTTGGAGATTTGTTCTCATATTAGAAGTTGAAAGTAAAAAGTTTGCATTCTCACGTTGCAAAGTCGCATTAACAGATAAATATAGGAATATCTATTTAAAAACACATAGAACATATTCTCCTATGTGCAGAACACTGGAATGTTAAATATATACATTAAATACATAGTTAAACACTTAATTAAATCTGAATATTGCATAAATATGATCTCTCATGTTTTCATCTACTTGAATGCAAAGGGCTACAATGTCTATATAGGTATACAAATGTATTTATGTGTTTATATGTATATAAATGTCTGTAAAACATATATACACATATAAATACATATGTACACACATATAAACATGTCTATATACATATATATACAGTTATGCAAAAAGTCCAGCACTCACTATGCTTCCCACAATGTATAAATAAGAAAGCCAAAGAGAGCACTCATCTTCAGTCCAAGTGAAATGTATTCCATATTGTTGTGAATGTTTTTGGGGAGTGACCCCGTCATCAGACAAATTCAAACAGAATTTTTTTCCCCCCGAAAACGTAATAAATATCACTTGGATTGAAGGCGTGTTCTCTCTTTGGCTTTCTTACTTACATATATATATATACATATATATATATATAGACATTTATATGTACGTATTCCTATGCTAAAGCCCTTTGTCTGCCTATTTTTTCTAACACCTGAGACCTCATATCTTTGAGCCCTTATAACTTTTTATTGCATTTTTAAAAATATTTTTTTTGTTAGATAGTGCTATTATGAGTGTAACTGTACTTTTAAATGCATTTTTAATGTGTTTTGTGACACTTTTTTGACTCACGTAACAGTTAACCAGAGTTCTGAAGTCATGGTATCATTTTAGCATAAATCACGATTGCGCTCAAGCGTTCACATTTACTTGCAACTTGTAATATGAACGGAATTTAAATTGCGCGCAAATGGCCGCAAAAACCCGTTATTGCTCATGCTCAAACGATAGCGCTCCACTCGTAAGCTAGACCCAAGTTCGGAGCTTGAAGTAAAACGACAAAATCCTGGCTCTGTGGTATTTTTGAGGAGGAAACCAATTATGAATTTTAGTGAGTACAAGATGTTGAATGCATAGGTACACTTCAGAATTTAGCAAGTTAGTAGAAGTGAGGTTATAGGTTTTTAGTTTATCTCCTGCACTAATGTTCTGTAGTGCTCTAAACTCCCTGTCCACCAGTAAATGACTGCATTTCTGCTATGAATAAGCTCGGTGTTATGACAGTGTTTGGCCCAGTTATATAATTGGTGATTATGACTGTTAAGATTACTGCAGCTTTCACTGTATCTTTGCACTAACCTTGTTTTATCATTATATGTTAGAAGTGCTGCAGCATTAAGCTCAGCTCACCACACCCTCTGGGTGTGTCTGGGTCTCTGTGACATCATCAGAAGCCATGTTAGTTTTACTGATGGAACCTGCTAGTAAATAGCCATGTGGCTGTAGCTGAATAAAAGTTATCTAAAGTTCCTGCTGCAGAGTCTCAGTGATATGTGCAAGAGACATCAGACACAAGGTAACAGCACACAACTGAATGTTCTAATCCTGACTACACACAGAACATAACAGCTGGCGACGAGGAAAGGGATAAGATATTTTTTTTCTTTCATGATTCAGTTAGAGCATACTATTTTAAGCAACTTTCAAATGTATTTCTGTTGTCTAATTTCTTTCTTTCTCTTTGTATCCTTTGTTGAATAGTATACCAAGGTGGACTCAGAATCTGTTGATAGCTGCACACATATACCTCTTGTCATTGGCTGTTAGCTAGCTCCCAGTAGTGCATTACTGCTCCTTCAACAAAGGACACCAATAGAATGAAGCAAATTAGATAATAGAAGTACATTGGAAAATTGTATGATATATCGGAATAGTGAAAGAAATATTTTGAGTTTCATGTCCTTTTAAGACCAGCAGTAATGTCTGTTAACTCTTTCTATAAAGATAAGAGCCTTACAGTGAAATGTTTAAAGGGACAGTCAAATCCAAAATAAACTTTCATGATTCAGATAGGGCATGCAATTTTAAACAACTTTCCAATTTACTTTTATCACCAATTTTGCTATGTTCTCTAGGTATTCTTAATTTTAAAGCTAAATTTAGGAGGTTCAAATGCTAATTTCTTAGACCTTGAAGGCTGCCTCTAATCTGAATGCATTGTGACAGTTTTTCACCACTAGAGGGCGTTAGTTCATGTGTTTCAAATAGATAACACTGAGCTCATTGTCAGGGTGCCAGGAATCAGACTGAGACAAGAAGTGCAAAAATAATCACACCTTTATTAATAGCAAAAAATAATTAAAAGTCCACAAGTCAAATAACAAGCCAGGAATCAAAACCAGAGCTGGTAGTCAGACGAGCCGAGTCCCGAGCCAAAGCGAATAGTCAGACGAGCCGGAATCAGGAACAAGGAAAACAGCAGAGTCAGGAACAAGCCAGGGATCAGGAACCAGGAAGGACGTCAGGCAGCCAGGTAATACACAGGAACTCTCACAAACAGGTCTGAGACAACGCAAAGGCAAAGCATACTGAACAGAGGCCCTTTAAATAATAAGTGATGACATCACAATTCTGAGACTGCATCCAGTCTCACATAGATGATGCACACCAGTCTGGCCAAAAAAGGAAGTGCAGGAATTGAGCAGCATCCCCCACAATGCACCATAGTCAGGAAGAGAGGTGAGTAAAATGGCTGGCAGCAGCACATGGCAAACACAACAGGGAAAAAACCCTGACAGTACCCTCCCCTCAACGATCCCTCCCCCACGGGATGTCAAATGGCTTATTGGGGAAACGGGCATGGAAAGCACGGAGGAAGGCAGGAGCATGAACATCAGAGGAGGGAACCCAAGAACGCTCCTCTGGACTGTAGCCTCTCCAGTGAACCAAATACTGTACACGGCCCCTGGACATACAAGAGTCAATAATGCTGCTAACCTCATACTCCTCATGGTTGTCAACAAAGATAGGAAGGGGACGAGGCAACACAGTGGTAAACCGATTACAAACCAATGGTTTCAAGAGGGAGACATGAAAAACATTGGAGATGCGCATAGCAGGAGGAAGGTCAAGAGCGTAGGCCACAGGATTAACCCGTCAAAGTATTCAAAAAGGACTGACATAACGGGGAGCCAATTTATTGGAAGGCACACAAAGGTTCAAGTTGCGGGAGGACAGCCAAACTCTATCACCAACCTGGTAGGAAGGTGCAGGCAGACGGCTACGATCAGCCTGGAACTTTTGGCGCTGCATAGAACGATGAAGGCAATCCTGAATCTGCACCCACGTGGAACGGAGTTGCTGGAGATGCTCCTCCAAAGCCCTGAGACATGAATGAATCGGGCAACAAGGATGGTTGAAACCCATAATTCGCCATGAACGGGGATATCTTGGAGGAAGCATTAATAGCACTATTACGAGCAAACTCTGCCCAAGGTAACAGTTCAGACCAATTATTGTGGTGATCTGAGACATAGCAATGGAGGAACTGTTCCAGAGCTTAATTAGACCGTTCCGCAGCCCCATTGGATTGAGGGTGATATGCAGAGGAGAAGGAAAGCTGGATCCCCATTTGAGCACAAAAGGAACGCCAAAATCTGGAGACAAACTGGCTACCCCGGTCTGACACTATCTCCTTGGGTAACCCATGTAAACAGAAGACCTCCCGGGCAAAAATTGAAGCAAGCTGCTGAGCGGTAGGAAGCTTCATCAAGAGAATGCAATGTGACATTTTAGAAAAACGGTCAACCACCATAAGGATAACAGTATTGCCATTGGAAACAGGGAGCTCGACAATGAAGTCCATGGAAAGATGTGTCCAAGGATGCTCACCATTAGCAATAGGTTGAAGAAGACCCACAGGAAGACGTCGAGGAGTCTTATTCTGTGCACAAACTGAGCAGGAGGCAACATACGCAGCAACATCAGAACGATGACCTGGCCACCAGAATTGTCGAAGTGACAGACCAAATCATTTGGTTCTTGGCTGGGTGACCTGCGGCTTTAGAATAGTGGTAAGTGTGCAAAAGTTTAGTTCGAAGATTCTCAGGAACAAAACACTTACCACTAGGTTTCTCAGGAGGTGCATTGGTTTGTGCAGCCAGGATCTCCTCCCCCAAGGGAGAAGTCAAATTAGTACGTATGGTAGCCAAAATATGGTCAGGAGGTATAACAGGAGTAGGTACAGACTCCTCCTTGGACAGAGGCGAAAATTGTCAAGAGAGGGCATGAGCCCCAACATTATTACTACCAGGCAGGTAGGAGACCACATAATTAAACCAAGACAAGTTAAATTCTTGTGGTCAGTAAGAATGAGCACTGGCACGCTAGTACCCTCGAGAAGATGCCTCCATTCCTTAAGCGCCAGAATTATGGCCAGTAATTCCCTGTCGCCAATTTCATAATTGCACTCCGCTGGAGACAATTTCTTAGAGAAGAAACCACACGGATGCAAGGAACCGTCAGGTGTAGGACGTTGAGACAAGAGGGCACCTACTCCAGTCTCAGACGCATCAACCTCAAGAACGAAAGGCAGGACAGGGTTAGGATGAGCCAGAACTGGAGTGGCAGCAAAGGCAGTCTTAAGACTATCAAAGGCCTTAATGACAGTAGGTGACCAATGGAGTGGATCATTCTCTTTATGGGTCATGTCTGTGATAGGTTTGACCAAGGAAGAAAAGTTTTTAATAAACTTTCTATAGTAATTGGCGAACCCCAAAAAACGTTGAATAGACTGAAGACCAATTGGGCGAGGCCACTGCAGAACTGCAGATAACGTGTCAGGATCCATGGAGAACCCTGCAACGGAGATAACATAACCTAGGAAGGTTACTTGAGTCTGATGGAACTCACATTTCTTGAGTTTATAAAACAGGCTGTTCTCACGTAGTCTCTGAAGAACCTGTGTAACATGAGAATGATGATCCTCAAGTGTGGGTGAGTGCATGAGGATGTTGTCTAAGTACACCACAACACACTGTTGCAACATATCTCATAGGACATCATTAATAAATTCCTCAAATACAGCAGTAGCATTACATAGGCCAAAGGGCATTACAAGATACTCATAATGCCCGCTCCTGGTGTTAAATGCTGTTTTCCATTCGTGGCCCTCATTAATCCTAACTAGATTGTATGCTCCTCTCAAATCAAGTTTAGTAAAGACCGTAGCTCCCTTGAGGCGGTCAAAGAGTTCCGTAATAAGCGGAATAGGGTAAGCATTCTTAATGGTAAGACGATTAAGACCCCTATAATCGATACATGGTCTTAACTCGCCACCATTTTTCTTCACAAAGAAGAAGCCAGCCCCTGCAGGAGAGCAGTATTTGCGGATGATCCCCCGCGACAGACCATCGGCAACATACTCCTCCATAGCACAATTCTCTGCAACAGACAGAGGGTACACCCGGCCCCGAGGAGGAATGGCTCCGGGTTGCAGGTCTATGGCACAATCGTAAGACCAGTGAGGAGGCAACGTACCAGCACGCACCTTGTCAAACACGTCTAGGAACTCTCGGTACTCCTCTGGCAATTGAGAAACTGAAGAAGTGCACAAGACTTTAACTGGTTTCCGAAGACAAGTGGAAATACATTGCGGGGACCACGACAAAATTTCGGACCTGCGCCAGTCGAGACTGGGATTGTGCTTTTGGAGCCAGGGATAACCCAGAACAACCGGAAAATGTGGAGAGTTTATCACCTGGAACAGGAGGGTTTCAAAATGGAGAGCTCCAACAGCCATGGACAACAGAGCAGTTTCGTGAGTAGCAAGTGCGGGCTGAAGGGGCCTGCCATCAATGGCCTCAATAGCAAGCGGAACGGACCGAGGCAAAACAGGAATGAAGTGCTTGGATACAAAAGCACTGTCAATGAAATAGCCCGCAGCACCGGAGTCAACAAGAGCCTGGGTGACTATGGAGGATTCCACCCAGGAAAGGACAACCATGACCAAAGGTTTCTCCTTAAGCGGTTCCGGGGACGAGGATAAACCACCCAAGGTCTGCCCCTGACAGGACCTAAGCTGTGAGCGTTTCCCGGCCGTGTAGGACAAGACAAAAGGTGGCCCTGTAACCCATAATAGAGGCAGAGCCCCTCCCTCCTCCTAAAGGCCCTCTACGCCGTGGAGAGACGTGTGAATCCCAGCTGCATCGGCTCAGCAGTACCTGGTGACTCGGGACCAAGAGGCATGGGAGGAGAGGGAGGCATGGGTGGGAACGAACACGTAGGAGACAGCGGAACAGGAGGCTTCCGCAAGCGCTCCTTGAAAGAGGGCCTCTCTCTGAGTCTGATGTCAATTAGGATCAAAAAAGACAAGAAAGCCTCGAGATCCTCTGGTAAATCTCTGGCAGCAACTTCATCTTTAATCGCATCAGAGAGCCCATGAAAGAAGGCGGCAACAAGAGCTTCATTGTTCCAACCTACCTCTGCGGCAAGCGTACGGAACTCAATAGCATACTGAGCAACAGATCTTGTACCTTGCTGAATGGACATGAGTCATTTAGCAGCAGAGGAGGAGCGAGCTGGAACATCAAATACCCTTCGAAAGGGGGCCACAAATTCAGGGTAATTTGAAATCACAGGTTTATTAGTCTCCCACAAGGGATTAGCCCAGGCAAGAGCTGTGTCAGAGAGTAACGAGATGAGAAATCCCACCTTAGCTCTGTCAGAGGGAAATGCCTGAGGTAACATCTCAAAGTAAATGCCCACCTGGTTCAAAAACCCTCTGCACTGAAAAGGATTGCCTCCATATCGCTGAGGTAGAGGTGCAGAACTGGACATGCTCCTGGTAGGCATAGGTGCAGCAGCGGAAACAGGAGCAGCCATAACTTGCGTGACACTTTGGTCCAAATGTGCAGTGCGAGTCAGCAGGGTTTGCAGGGCTAGTGCAAATTGATCCAAGCGGTGATCCTGTACATCCATCCAGGAAATGATGGCAGGTAAAGGTGGATTATTAGCACCATCAGGATTCATGACCTTTGCGTAATGTCAGGGTGCCAGGAATCAGACTGAGACGAGAAGTGCAAAAATAATCACACCTTTATTAATAGCAAAAAATAATTAAAAGTCCACAAATCAAATAACAAGCCAGGAATCAAAATCAGAGCTGGAAGTCAGACGAGCCGAGTCAGGAGCCAAAGCGAATAGTCAGACGAGCCGGAATCAGGAACAAGGAAAACAGCAGAGTCAGGAACAAGCCAGGGATCAGGAACCAGGAAGGACGTCAGGCAGCCAGGTAATACACAGGAGCTCTCACAAACAGGTCTGAGACAACGCAAAGGCAAAGCATACTGAACAGAGGCCCTTTAAATAATAAGTGATGACATCACAATTCTGAGACTGCATCCTGTCTCACATAGATTATGTACACCAGTCTGGCCATAAAAGGAAGTGCAGGAATTGAGCAGCATCCCCCACAATGCACCATAGTCAGGAAGAGAGGTGAGTAAAATGGCTGCCAGCAGCACATGGCAAACACAACAGGGAAAAAACCCTGACATTCATGCACGGGAAGTTACCTAGGAATGAGCACTGATTGGCTAAAATGCAAGTCTGTCAAATGAACTGAAATAAGCGGGCAGTTTGCAGAGGCTTAGATACAAGGTAATTACAGAGGTAAAATGTGTATTATTATAACTGCATTGGTTATGCAAAACTGGGGAATGGGTAATAAAGGGATTAGCTATCTTATTAAACAACAAAAAATCTGGTGTTGACTGTCCCTTTAATATAGTAAAACACTTTCTTTTGCAATTGGTAATATGTATATTAAAGATCTTGATTGCTGGTTCTAATAGGCAGAGCCATCTGAGGGATGGGGCTTTCTTTTAAAGGGTGGGGTCTAGTGCCTCACCATCTTCCAAATTCAACAGCTGCCCCTTCAGGCGTTATTAAAATTGTGTTTTTACACATAATCACACTTTCAAAATTAACTATTGCAATCCACTTCCATCCCCACCACTGCTAACCTATCTTAATTAATATATTAGGTTATCTGGATGGCCAGACTGTGTACTGTTTTTCTATCATTTTATGTGTGTTTGAGAAATTTTATGAGGATTCATTTAAACTATATTTATTTTGTATGTTTTTGAAGACCTGAGTCAATTTTGGCATGAACAGTGCACAAAATGTCGAATACGAGTTTAAATGGAAAACACTTATAATAAAGTTTTTTTAAATTAAAGGATTTTCACTTATAAACTGTAAATCTCGACCTCGCTTACTTGCCGCTTAGTATCTTCTAGTGGCGACTCTAGGAACAATATATAGGGGGGGCACATAAGCTACCACAGTCAAAACTGGGGGGGCACTAATAATTTTCACCATTAAATGATACCACTGAAAAAACCTAAATATATATATATATATATATATATATATATATATATATATATATATATAAAAATATATATATATATATATATAAATAAGATTCCAAAATACCAGAGTAATGTGGTACGCAATGATACCTTTTTTTGTATTAACCTAATACTAAAAAGACAAGTTTTCGAGAGTTTTCCTTTCTCCCTCAGGTATTGTTTCAGACCCGAGAAAGAGAGGAAAACTCTCAAAAGCTTTTCTTCATAGTTTAAAGCAATTTCAGCAAACACCAGGGCTCTATAAATCAGGGTTTTTCAAACTTTTTTTCCCCAAGACCCAGTGCCATGGTACCACATACCTTTGTGACCCTATTTTTGTGTTTGGTCTGAAAACACACACACACACCCTCATACAACACACATACCACACCTCACCATCACACTACACAGACACACACCGTACTCACCCTCATTCTACACACAACCACACATTTAATACAGCACACACACCACACACTCACCCTCATCCTACACACACATAATCATACAACACACAACCTCATACTACACACACATACAACACAAACACACCACTCCCCCTCATACACACCACACACACCACTCCCCCTCATACAACACACACACACCACTCACCCTCATACAACACACACCACTCACCCTCATACAACACACACCACTCACCCTCATACAACACACACCACTCACCCTCATACAACACACACACACACCATACTCATACAATACATACCACACTCACCCTCATACGACACTTACACCACTCTCACCCTCATACCACACACACACACACCACACTCATACAAAACACACACACCCTCATACACACACCACACATACCCTCATACTACACACACACCACACACTCACCCTTATACAACATACACACAATCACCCTCATACAACACACACCACTCACCCTCATACAACACACACCACTCACCCTCATACAACACACACACACACCATACTCATACAATACATACCACACTCACCCTCATACGACACTTACACCACTCTCACCCTCATACCACACACACACACACCACACTCATACAAAACACACACACCCTCATACACACACCACACATACCCTCATACTACACACACACCACACACTCACCCTTATACAACATACACACAATCACCCTCATACAACACACACACACACACACACACCACACACTCACCCTCATACAACACACATACCTCAGCACACACACTCTCATTCAACATACACAGCAGTGCAACTGTAGCAGATTCTTGTAAAAATACAGTATGCCCCCTACCATTTATGCCTTTAAAAACCACCTCTCTGCAATATACAATGCGAAGCAGCACATAGTGAAACCAGGGCAGCATTTCACTATTAGAGTAAGACCTGCAGCTGTATTACATAAACCACTCAGGTATATACCCTGCCATACCTGCAACTTCCCTAAAGGTATATATATATAGAACACGCAGGGGAGCACTCTCACTTCCAAAAATCAGACAGCCAGGGTGCTAGTGGCAGGTAGAATACAAATAACAAAAAAAGCTGGCACTCACTGGTCTTATATCAAAACACACTTTACTGTACCGTGAGTGCCAGCTTTTTTTTGTTTTTTTGTTATTTGTATTAATATATATATATATATCAATAAATAATGGTTTAATCCTGTATATTGTGTTGTTAATTTTAAAATATTTTATTTTTGCAAATAAACAAAAATTTGCTGAAATTTTTTTATGCAACAAAAAATTCTGAAAGGACCTCAGTTTACATTTCAATTGGTGGGCAAATGCCCCCCCTTGCCCCCCTGTAGCGACGCCACTGGTATCTTCCTAAGAGATACTTAAATGACACTGACAATCGTTAACATATTTTATAGGGGACAAGCCTCCATGCACATATTATTGAATTCACGCTCACATATGCTCCTTCCAGATTACATGTTTAATTATATGAGTGAGAAATGTAATCAAATATGATATATGAAATATTAAATCACGCTATTTGTAGAAGTTGTTGTCCTAAGGTACCTATAGAAGTATGTCTACCCTGACAAGATACGTATGGCATTCATATGGATACAGGGTGTTGAGGATGTCTTGCGATGACAATAGGAAGTCAGAGGACACATTCTGAGTACTTGCAGTACAAGGCAATTTATGTCTCACAGGTAAATAACAATATTCGCTTGTACTGCAAGTACTCAGAATGTGTTTCAAATTAGACATGTTTAAAGGTTAGTATATAGTGTTCACAGGTACTAAGTGATAGCACACATACCTTTCTAGGATTTATTCCACAACAGGAGGAACTAATTAATTAGTACCTTCATTTTTAACATATATTCAATGTATTGTTACATATTGAGTATTTGATTCACACATTTAATTACATGTCTTTTTGTGCACTATAAACACTGACGTATTAAGGGGTGTTAACCATGGTGCAAGCTACCAATCAGGTATCACAGAGCTGAATCTAATTATCGGTACAGCCTCAAAAGGTGTCTGAACTGATCCTCTGGTAAGCAGTGAACAAGTGCGCATGTGCACAAAACGCATCTACGTGAGGATTAGTTCAGCTACCTGATTGAAATAGTCACTGCTGGCTTTTCTACTTGGATGTTTTACAAGTTTGGATACTTTTTACAAGTCTTTGCCTTGGGACTTTCTGTACTACATGCAACATTTTGGAATCTACGTGCCATTCTCTGAGCGCTACTACCTTTTGGATAACTATATATATATATGTATATATATATATATATATATATATATAAATATAACTATATATATATATATATATATATATATATTCTTATTTTCTATAAGCAGAATTGGTCATTATGTGTTGGGTGGTCTGGCCCACTTCCCTTCCACAGCCTCTCAGTGACCCTGTTTAAAAGAACTTAAACATGCCCTTCAGATGCAGCCATGCCCACAAAATACTAGTGGGAAATATCCAACAAACTACCTCAGAAAGCCTTCAGGAAATGTTGGGAGATATTTAACAACTTTATTCTACTGTTATTGCTTTTTAATTTGACGTCTGAGCAATACTATTTAAGTGTTGAATCTGCATGTAACAAAAAGCAGCTGTTTATTTAGATTTCATCTGTTCTTAGTGACTATACTGATGATTCCTTTCATTGAGATTTACATATTTTAATAAATAAGCCTTTGTGTTGCAGATAGTTGTTTCATTGTCATGTTTATTCAAACAAGTGGGATATGAACGAGAGTGCTGTAATTATCTAAATAATATTGTTGGTTGCACACAAAAAAGATCCAGTAGGAGTTATTTATGTGTTTTATTCTCAACTGAATCCTGCATGAAAAAAGTTAAAAGATTTATTGCCATCTTAATTTAGTGTAAGCATAATATAAGATTGATGTTAGAAAAGGCCTAATGTATTTATTCCATGTAATAGTTCTTACTTTAAAATGAAAATGAGTAAATTTGAGAAATAACAGAGCCAAAATGGACTTTATAATTGGGTTTATGTGAAAGGTTTAAACAAATTTGTAAAGTCATTTACCGTATATATAGAGAGCTTCTCTGTGAAATCATTTCATCTATGTAGAATGCACCTAATAGCTAATTATCTTTGGAAACGGCAAGTGAAATTATTATTAGTTAAGATAATTAGAAGAAAGAGAAATTTACTTTTATTGCAAGCATCTAAGTGTTACATTTCAGCAATGCCCTCGAATAATCTTGGTATTGGATCCACTGGTTAAATAATGAGAGAAACTTGACCTAAACATTAAGGTGAACAACATTAGCTGTGGCAATAAATGGAAGGCACATCAGCAGGATATTGGGTACAGGCCAGGCAATGTATGATGATGCAGGTGAAGCATCTCCAGTAAAGTCCAGTACATGGCTAAGAGGGTAAATGGAGTAAGAGGTAAAGCAAGTCTGAAGCAATGTGGTTTAATAAGCTCAGTCCAGTAAATGACTTACAAGGTAGCTGAAACAATAGATACTGCAAAGTTGGATACATCTGGTTATACTGTATAAGCTCAGACCAGTAAATAGATAACAAAGCAGCTGGAACAAGAGATATTGCAAGACTTGAGAAATCTGGTTATAAAAGCTCAGTCCAAATAATGGAAACATGGTAACTGGAAGAAAAGGTACAGCAATGCTACAGAAATCTGAGTATGTAAACTTAATAGCAAGTTACCTGAACAAAATACATTTCAAGGCTAAAAGCAAAGTTTGGCAAACAAAACAGATTAATGCACTGGTATTAGGTAGCAAGAGGTTAAACTTGTAGCAGTAGGCAACAATTTCAGTCCAGGGAAATCAAGGTAAAAATAAGTCACCATAGGTTAGGCTAGAACAAGCAGGGTTATACATTCGTATTCAGGCATAGGCAAACGTGATCCAAAAGCAGGTAAAGAGGCATCAGGGGGTCATACATATAAGTGAGTAGAAATTATAATTCCAACTAGAGCATAGACAGACTGACTAAATACATGAAAACTTAAAAAACACACCACAGCTATTGTCATTATGCAAAAAATGAGCAAATTGAAAGCTAAAAAACATGTTATTGGCAGAATTCCAAATCAAATGTTAATAACCATGAGAATTCTGAAATGAAACTTCCTTAACCCTCAAATTCAATTATACAGTTCCTACTGTGGGGCCAGTATTTTTAATATAGTAAATCTAAACGGTATGTTTTTAATTTTACATTAGAGCAAATACCCTACTGTAAAAAGGTGATACCATTTTATTAATAATAATAATAATAATATAATACTAATAATAATTATAATAACTGCAACTTTTATAGCACTTTCCTCCAGGGGGTTGGACTTAAAGCGTTTTACACAAAGGATATTTACATAAGAGGGTTAGAAGTTACAGTTTTGATTCCTGAAAGATTTGTGTAAACAAATAGGTATTAGCACATTAAGCTTTTGTGCATGTGGTGATCGAGACGTGCAAGTTGGGCAATAGGGCACCAGTAATTCTTTTAAATTGTGAGGTGACACAGTTTTGTATCATTTGACACTTAATTGATATTGCACAGGGGTGTACTCCTATTGTATACTCTAAATGCAACAAAAGTCAGTACAAGTTACATTAGTTATATTCAAATTTTTTATTGTTTCAATGCTTTTTATGTCCACCTTTATTTTTGACGACAGACTCAATCCTGGGGCATGGAGGACACTAATGTTGGCGAGATGTTCTTCCATTCTTCAAAGACATTTTTTTCCAGCTGCTCTATTCTGGAGGGGTTGTGTTGCTCTGCTTTTCTCTTTAAAATACCCCAAAGGTGTTCTATTGGATTCAAGTCAGGGGACATGGTTGGCCAGGTCATAGTTTTCACTTTTTTCTTCATTAGAAACTCTTTTGTGATTTTGTCAGTTTGCTTTGACTCATTATCATGCTGGAATGTTCCCCTTCTGCAAAGCTTCTGGAGACTGCGAGTAATCTTGTCAGACAGTATTTAGGGATATCCACAGGCATTCATGGTACCATCTATAAATGTCATCTCCCCAACACGTTTTGCACTCATGCAGTCCCATATCATCACACTCCCACCTCCGTGCTTCACTGAACTATGCATTTACTGTAGTAGTCCTGGCCAGATCCACATCAAACATGCTGGACCCCATCTGAGCCGAACAAATGTATCTTGGTCTTATCTGACCAATAAATGTGCTCCCAATATTCATCAGGCTTCTTTTCATGATGTTTAGCTAACATTGCAGTTTTAAGCCGAAGAGCAAGAAATGCTTTTTTCTTGGATGTCCTTCACACTGTCTGAGCTGCCAAAGAAACTCCAATTTCCATTGATGACTCCAGAGAAAATCTGAAGCACTTGCCTGTCTGTTTTTCAGAGCTAGGGGCCCATTTATCAAGCTCCGGATGGAGCTTGAGGGCTAGTGTTTCTGGTGAGCCTGCAGGCTCGCCAGAAACACCAGTTATGAAGCAGCGGTCTAAAGACCGCTGCTCCATAACATGTCTGCCTGCTCTGAGGAGACGGACAGACATCGCTGCAATTCAACCCAATCGAATATGATCGGGTTGATTTACACCCCCCTGCTGGCGGCCAATCGCGAATCTGCAGGGGGAGGCGTTGCACCAGCAGCTCACAAGAGCTGCTGGTGCAATGCTGAATACAGAGAGCGTATTGCTCTCCGCATTCAGCGAGGTCTGTCGGACCTGATCCGCACTGTCCGATCAGGTCCGACAGACCTTTGTTAAATAGGGGCCATAGAGTATGCAAGTAGTGTACTGTCCGTGGTGTCATTTTAAGAGGATGGTCACTGAGACTCTGCATAGTGTTACTATGGTTCATTCTATGAGGGGTAGTTATCAACGTGTCTACCTCAAATACGCTGGAATTCCGCAGCGTATTTGATGCGAGGCAGATTCGCCTTAGTTATCAAGCCCTAGATACCGGCAAAAGTAGAATTTTGTGACGTAAGCTTCGATCCGCCGGACTCAGCCGATTCTTACGTCACTCCAGATGTTCCGCACACAAGTGCGGCACAATCTGACTACTTTTGCTAGTTATCAAAAAACTAGCAGGTACGCTCGGCACTTTTCCGGCCCAGCGTACCTGGTTTTCAAACCGCCGCCCTGGAGGCGGCGGATCACATAGGAATCAATGGGAGTCTGACCCCTAAACCGCCGCTCCCGGAGCCCACCGCAAGCTATACTAAATATGTTAACCCCTAAACCGCCGCTCCCTGTCCCCGCCGCAACTATAATATATTTATTAACCCCTAAACCGCCGCTCCCTGTCCCCGCCGCAACTATAATATATGTATTAACCCCTAAACCGCCGCTCCCGGACCCCGCCGCCACCTACATTATACCTAGTAACCCCTATCCTGCCCCCCCTATACCACCGCCACCTATAATTAAGTTATTAACCCCTATCCTGCCGATCCCGGACCCCGCCGCAACTAAATAAAAAGTTTAACCCCTAAACCGCCGCTCCCGGACCCCGCCGCAACCTATATTAAATTTATTAACCCCTAATCTGCCCCCCCTACACCGTTGCCACCTATAATACATTTATTAACCCCTATCCTGCCCCCCCTACACCGCCGCCACTGTAATAAAATTATTAACCCCTAAACCTTAGTCTAACCCTAACCCTAACACCCCCCTAACTTAAATATTAATTAAATAAATATAAATAAATTTAACTCTTATTAACTAAATGAATCCTATTTAAAACTAATTACTTACCTTTAAAATAAACCCTTATATAGCTACAATATAAATAATAATTATATTGTAGCTATCTTAGGATTTATTTTTATTTTACAGGCAAATTTCAAATTATTTTAACTAGGTACAATAGCTATTAAATAGTTATTAACTATTTAATAGCTACCTAGCTAAAATAAAGAGAAATTTACCTGTAAAATAAAAACTAACCTAAGTTACAATTACACCTAACACTACACTATACTTTAATAAATTATTCCTATTTAAAACTAAATACTTACCTGTAAAATAAACCCTAAGATAGCTACAATGTAATTCATAATTACATTGTAGCTATTTTAGGATTTATATTTATTTTACAGGTAACTTTGTATTTATTTTAGCTAGTTAGAATAGTTATTAAATAGTTATTAACTATTTAATAACTACCTAGCTAAGAGAAATACAAAATTACCTGTAAAATAAATCCTAACCTAAGTTACAATTAAACCTAACACTACACTATCATTAAATTAATTAAATAAATTACCTACAAATACCTACAATTAAATACAATTAAATAAACTAACTAAGTTACAAAAAATAAAAAAAAAATAAGTTACAAACATTTAAAAAATATTACAACAATTTTAAGATACTTACACCTAATCTAAGCCCCCTAATAAAATAACAAAGACCCCCAAAATAAAAAAATGCCCTACCCTATTCTAAATTAAAAAGTTACCAGCTCTTTTACCTTACCAGCCCTTAAAAGGGCCTTTTGCGGGTCATGCCCCAAAGAATTCTGCTCTTTTGCCTGTAAAAGAAAAATACAACCCCCCCAACATTAAAACCCACCACCCACATACCCCTAATCTAACCCAAACCCCCCTTAAATAAACCTAACACTACCCCCCTGAAGATCATCCTACCTTGAGTCGTCTTCATCCAACCGACCACCGATGGAACCGAAGAGGAGATCCGGAGCGGCAGAAGTCATCATCCAAGGGGCGCTGAAGAAATCTTCCATCCGATGAAGTCATCATCCATGCGGCGCTGAAGAGGTCTTCCAACCGGGCGATGTCATCTTCCAAGCGGCATCTTCAATCTTCTTTCTTCCGGATCCATCTTCATCCTGCCGACGCAGAACATCCTTCTTCCCCAACGGCCGACGACTGAATGAAGGTTCCTTTAAGGGACGTCATCCAAGATGGCGTCCCTTCAATTCCGATTGGCTGATAGGATTCTATCAGCCAATCGGAATTAAGGTAGGAAAAATCTGATTGGCTGATGCTATCAGCCAATCAGATTGAAGTTCAATCCAATTGGCTGATCCAATCAGCCAATCAGATTGAGCTCGCATTCTATTGGCTGATCGGAACAGCCAATAGAATGCAAGCTCAATCTAATTGGCTGATTGGATCAGCCAATCGGATTGAACTTCAATCTGATTGGCTGATAGCATCAGCCAATCAGATTTTTCCTACCTTAATTCCGATTGGCTGATAGAATCCTATCAGCCAATCGGAATTGAAGGGATGCCATCTTGGATGACGTCCCTTAAAGGAACCTTCATTCAGTCGTCGGCCGTTGGGGAAGAAGGATGTTCCGCGTCAGCGGGATGAAGATGGATCTGGAAGAAAGAAGATTGAAGATGCCGCTTGGAAGATGACATCGTCCGGTTGGAAGACCTCTTCAGCGCCGCATGGATGATGACTTCATCGGATGGAAGATTTCTTCAGCGCCCCTTGGATGATGACTTCTGCCACTCCGGATCTCCTCTTCGGTTCCTTCGGTGGTCGGTTGGCTGAAGATGACTCAAGGTAGGATGATCTTCAGGGGGGTAGTGTTAGGTTTATTTAAGGGGGGTTTGGGTTAGATTAGGGGTATGTGGGTGGTGGGTTTTAATGTTGGGGGGGGGTTGTATTTTTCTTTTACAGGCAAAAGAGCAGAATTCTTTGGGGCATGCCCTGTAAAAGGCCCTTTTAAAGGCTGGTAAGGTAAAAGAGCTGGTAACTTTTTAATTTAGAATAGGGTAGGGCATTTTTTTATTTTGGGGGGCTTTGTTATTTTATTAGTGGGCTTAGATTAGGTGTAAGTAGCTTTTTTTATTTTTTGTACTTTAGATAGTTTAATTTAATTTAATTGTAGTTATTTGTAGGTAATTTATTTAATTAATTTAATGATAGTGTAGTGTTAGGTTTAATTGTAACTTAGGTTAGGATTTATTTTACAGGTAATTTTGTATTTCTTTTAGCTAGGTAGTTATTAAATAGTTAATAACTATTTAATAACTATTCTAACTAGCTAAAATAAATACAAAGTTACCTGTAAAATAAATATAAATCCTAAAATAGCTACAATGTAATTATTAATTATATTCTAGCTATCTTAGGGTTTATTTTACAGGTAAGTATTTAGTTTTAAATAGGAATAATTTATTAAAGTATAGTGTAGTGTTAGGTGTAATTGTAACTTAGGTTAGTTTTTATTTTACAGGTAAATTTCTCTTTATTTTAGCTAGGTAGCTATTAAATAGTTAATAACTATTTAATAGCTATTGTACCTAGTTAAAATAGATTGAAAGATGCCTGTAAAATAAAAATAAATCCTAAGATAGCTACAATATAATTATTATTTATATTGTAGCTATATTAGGGTTTATTTTAAAGGTAAGTATTTAGTTTTAAATAGGATTCATTTAGTTAATAAGAGTTAAATTTATTTATATGTATTTAATTAATATTTAAGTTAGAGGGGTGTTAGGGTTAGGGTTAGACTTAGGTTTAGGGGTTAATAATTTTATTACAGTGGCGGCGGTGTAGGGGGGGCAGGATAGGGGTTAATAAATGTATTATAGGTGGCGACGGTGTAGGGGGGGCAGATTAGGGGTTAATAAGTTTAATATAGGTTGCGGCGGGGTCCGGGAGCAGCGGTTTAGGGGTTAAACTATTTAGGATAGGGGTTCATAACTTTATTATAGGTGGCGGCGGTGCAGGGGGGGCAGGATAGGGGTTAATAGGTATAATGTAGGTGGCGGCGGGGTCCGGGAGCGGCGGTTTAGGGGTTAATACATATATTATAGTTGCGGCAGGCACCGGGAGTGGCGGTTTAGGGGTTAATACATATATTATAGTTGCGACGGGCACCGGGAGCGGTGGTTTAGGGGTTAACATATTTAGTATAGCTTGCGGTGGGCTCCGGGAGCGGCGGTTCAGGGGTTAATACATTTATAAGAGTTGCGGCAGGGTCTAGGAGCGGTGGTTTGGGGGTTAGTAACTTTATTGAGTTGCGGGGGTCTCCGGGGCGCCGGTATAGGGGGTAGAACAGTGTAGTTAGTGTGGGTGCTTAGTGACAGCTTGTCAATAAAGCTGTCAAAAAGCCGAAGAGCAGCGAGATCGGATGAGTGATAACTCTCACAGTCCGCTGCTCATCGCCCCGTACTTGGTGCACGGCTTTTTGACAGCTTTTTTGATAACTTAGGCGAACGTATTCAGGTCCGCGGCGGTGATTGTAGATGAGCTTAGGCGGGCGTATTGGACCGGCGAAGGCAGGTAAAGTAGACGGCTTGATAACTACCCCTCTATACCTCCTTATTATTGTTGCAACTGTGTTTCAACTAATTTTTATATGTCACCAATCTTCCTCTATCCTTATTCTCAGTTGCTCTGGCAATTCTTTTCCATGTGGAGCCATGATGCAGACGTGCAGATAGAAACAGCCCACAGATCCCAAATGGAGAAAGTTCTGGTGTTCACAGGTCAATTTATAACCCTGTTCATGCAAAAATTGTCAGCATTCATTTGTTTCGTTTAACTTTGTAAGAGGTTAATACTTACTTTAGTGCATTCTTCCAGAGCCCCAGCCGCGCTAACAGGACAGGAAGCTTAGCGAGTTTGTCACCCAGAACCTGCACTAAAGGTAGTGCAAGTCTTAGGAACCAAGAGCATTTAGCCTTCTGTTAGCGCAGCCGGGGCTCTGACAACAAGAGGATTGGGCTAGAGTGCACGCCAAGCTCTCCAGAGCTTATTAAGGTAAGTATTGTAGCTAATACATTTGCATTCATTTTAACAAAAACAAATGTAAAACTAAAATTCAGTACTCATTTTGTTTAAGAGTTAACAAATACAGAATAGTGCATCCACGGAATATTCAGGGAAATGTATTTCCCTGAATATTTGTAATGAAAATCAAAAATTTCTTGGCTGCACATCTCTAAAAAAGCAAAAAGCATCCAGGGACTTCCAGTTCAGACCTCTCTTACTGAATATATAAAAGACTGCTGCAAGCTCATTAATCCAGTGAGTTTAAAAGGGACATGAAACCCAACATTTTTCTTTTATGTTGAAGGAGCAGCAATGCACTAATTAGAACTGAACAAAATCCGGTGAGCCAATGACAAGATGCAAATATGTGCCGCCACCAATCAGCAGCTAGCTCCCAGTATGCTTTGCTGCTCCTGACCATACCTAGGTACTCTTCCAGAAAAGGATATCAAGAGAACAAAGCAAATTAGATAATAGAAGTAAAATGGGAAGTGTTTTGCTCTGTCTGAATCATGAAATAAACATATTGGACTAGATTACAAGTGGGGCCCTAATTTATCGTGATCCAGTAAATGGGCAAATTCACCTGGTTTCGGGCGTGAGATAAAAAAAAAATAGCCATTACAAGCTCACGGTAGCAATTAGCTCTCAGAAAATTAACCAGAGATCAGATCTCTGGTTAATTTTCAAAATATCCCCCTAAATTTAGTGTAGTGTGACTTCGAAAATAATAATAAATGTAGCACCTTTTAATTTTTTATTAATAACTGCAAGAAGCAGTTTTAAGGGGTTAAAGGTGGCAGGTCTGAGGTGTTAGAAAAAAACGGCACAAAAAAGTGCCTTTACATTGCGGTCTATGGGGGGACTGTGTTATTACTATAAATATATATGTACCCTCTCACCTGCTCGCTGCACTACTTCTCATGACATGTCTTACGGCATGAGAACGAGACTCCCATTGGAGCCAATGAAAGTGCCCTCTCGTGAGTGCAATGCTTCTGTGCAATGCAAATGCAAGGTTGAGTTCACATTTTGCACCTCACTTTTTACTACCGGAGCACATTTTCATGCACTAGTATTACTAAGTTAAGCGCAAATATCACTATCATATTTAGCGCTCAACTTGTAATCTAGCCCTTTTCTGTTTCATGAAACTTTAATGAATCTTGGTGTTATCAACACAGCTTGTCAAAGCAATACAGTATAACAAATATACATTCTTCATAAACACGGAGTATATATTTTCTAAAGAAAGTAAAAAAAAAAAAATCTTACCTTTCGTCCACCTGTGTTAATACGTAGTGGTGTTAAGAATGGATCAAAAATCATATGGCTGGTTTCTATGTTAACAGGAGACTGTCTCTTTCCAACTGCACACAAATTCCAAGCTGAATTTACCAATCCCCAGAAGGAAGGCACTGTAACAAAATACAAATGTGTATTAGAGGTAGCTCATATTTTTGATTCTCTGCAGTGCAGTTAAGAGCACACCATTTTAAAGGTTAATTAAACTCCAAGGGGTAAATGTATCAAGGTTTGCCGGAAACAGAAATTATGAAGCAGTGGTCTAAAGACCGCTGCTCCATAACTTGTCTGCCTGCTCTGAGGCGGCAGACAGAAATCAACCCGATCGAATATGATCGGGTTGATTGACACCCCCTGCTAGCGGTTGCTTGGCCGCGAATCTGCAGGGGGCGGCATTGCACAAGCCATTCACAAGAACTGCTGGTGCAATGATAAATGCCGATAGCATATGCTGTCGGCATTTATCAATGTGCGGCGGACATGATATGCTACATCGTATCATGTCTGCTCGCACATTAATAAATTTACCCCCAAATGTAATTCTTATCCTACATGCTGCACAGTGATTGGTTAATCCGTGCAGTATCCATTTTTACTTGTAACAAATTGGCTGCAACGAAGGAAATAATATATCAATAATCAAGAAGTGTCTCTGGACTGAAAAACTATTTAATTATGCTAGGAAAAGGATAATGACAATTTTCACAGAGCTACAACTCTTTTAATAGTTTGTCCCTCATTTATAAATCAATTTCAACTTTTGTTTTCTCTGAGGTATCCACACAAATTATACCTAATTTTTATGAAAAGGATTTTTAGTAAATAATTTTAGTTTGCATAAATATTTTAATGTGGTAAAATAATTAAACAAAAACGTTGGGGCCCATGTATTAAAAGTTTTGTGGACAAGGATTAAAAATTTAAAACCTGTCGCAGAGTGTTTTGCAGAGTGTGAGGCGGCCCCCCTTTCCTCGTGTGACCAATCGTGTGAGAGAAGGTCCTGTCAATCACCTTGAGCGAACTTGTTCCGGGTGATTGTAACAAAAAGAGCATGTGCAAGCTTACCCTGCAAGGGCTCCAAAGCAGCTTACGCTTACGCTGCTTAGTACTTTTGTGTCTTTATTTCAATAGTGTACATAGTAAATAGCAGCAGGGGAGTCATTATTTCCTAAATATTTCAAACCCACATTTTATTGTACAAAGGGGTTTGGTGACATTATCAGTGCTTCCGCCAAGAACCGGTGATGGGGAAAGAAACTGCTGTCTCCTTCCCTGGCTGCAGGAGCCGGGGGGGGACCCCCTCAGAATGACAACACCTGGTGGTAAGCCACAAATAACGAGTTGTTATATGCATGTAAGGGGTTAAATTACACTATTCTGTAATTTATTTTATACACAGATCATTTTGAAATGCTTTAAATATAAATATTTAGAGCTAGATTACAAGTGGAGCTCTAAATTATCGCCTTTTGTGGACGCGCAATAAATAACCAGCGATTACAAGTGGCTGGTTATTGCTACCGTGAGATCCAATACCAGGTTAATTTTCTAAAAGTGCCACAAATGCCCTCAAAAGAGGGGTCACTATAGTTTTAATTAAAAAAATTTAGCTTTTTTTTTTAAATAAAAAACAACTGCACTAAGCAGTTTTTGGGGTCTAAAGTTGGAGGCCGCCTTTTCATTGCTATCTATGGGAACTGTGTGTTCCCAGCAAATATATACTGTACGTATATGACTATATAAATATATATTTTGGTGTTAATATTTGTTTATACACATATTATACGTATGTATATATTCATATACATATATATTTAAAAAGTTGCTGCCATCACTGCGCTGCGCAAGGTTCTGATGCCGTCTTTGATGGCATCAGAACGAGGCTCCCATTGGAGCCTATGGAAGCACACTCTTGTGAGCGCAATGCTTCCCAGCAATGCGAAGGTAAGCTTGGGGTCGCATTGCTGTAAACAAGTAATACCATTGCACATTAGCATGCGCTGGTATTACACAGTAGAGCGCCAATATGGCTTTCATGAAATCGATATTTAGCGATCCACTTGTAATCTGGCCCTTAATGACCCTATTCACACAAAAAAGCTGAAAGGCTCATAATTCTCCTTACTATTGTTCCCTTTGACAGTCATTATACTATTTAAATGTTTCTGTAGAACAAATGTTCTTATTGACTGTTTAAATAAGAGGTTGGTGTACCTTTGAATGTTGATTTCCATAGATACTAGTCTATGAGAATCAACATTCTAATGCTACTATTAAAATACTGAAATATTGTGTTCGCTATAGGAAATGTTTATATTTGTTTGTGTGAAGGTCTTTTGAAAATCCTTGCAGGAACCCACCTGCAATAATCGTGTGATAGTTTTTTATCTGTTTTTACTGTTTACTAATTAAAGCTTTTTGTCTAATTCATACAGCAGCTTTTTAGGATCAGCTAAGAAAACAAAACAGACAATAATCTGAACTGCAGTATAACATATGCAGTGTATGTATGTAGGTGGAAATCCCATAACTATTTAGATTTCCTGGAGACCTTATGGGACTTAAAGGTGACTGAGACTTGTGGCTGGGACCAGCAGGTGTTTAGTGGGTGAAGTTGGGACCAGATGGATGGAGTCATGGGCAGATCTGGGCATGAGCTGAGACTGTGGGCTATTGGGAATGTCTGGAAGGTCCCTGTTTGGAAACTGGAACATTTGCCCTGAATGGGTCTCTGTAGATGGGAGAGTGCTCCCAAACCACAAAAATCCCACAGTTTGTGAGACAGTTGGTAGCTGTCATTGTCATAGCAGCTAATATACCTCTTCCAATATAGCACCTTTGTTTGTCCTGCACAGCACTGGCTAACACTTCTGTAAGGGGCGAACAACTAGACAGAATTATTTACCCAGCTTGCTCTCACATACAAATCACCCAGTCTATAGCCAAATCTACTTTCCTGTGACTGTTATGGAACAGCTCTACTCAAGCAGGATATATACTGTCTGATGGGTGCTACTGACTATTTACTATCCTGATTGCTACTGCCTCTTTATATTGCTGGTCACTACTGCCTGTGTATCATGATGGCTGCAACTGACTGTGTACTCTACTGGATGCTACTACATTTGTATCATGCTGATAACTACTGCTTGTGTATCATGCTGGTCACTACTGTCTGTGTACCACGCTGGTCACTACTCTCTGTGTATTAAATTGGACACTACTGCCTGTATATCATGCTGATCATCACTGTCTGTGTATAATGCTGGTCACTACTGTCTGTGGGGTAGATTTATCATAGTGTGAGTAGACATGATACGAACGGTCAATTGGCCGCTAGCAGGGGGTGTCAATCAACCCGATCGAGTTGATTTCTGTCCGCGGCCTCAGAACAGGTGGACAAGTTATAGAGCAGCGGTCTTTAGACTCTGCTTCATAACTTCTGTTTCTGTCGAGCTTGAAGACTTGATAAATCGGCCCCTGTGTATCATGCTGGTCACTACTGTCTGTGTATTACACTTATCACTACTGCTTGTGTATCACGTTGGTAACTACTGCCTGTGTATCACGCTGGTCACTACTGTCTGTGTATTACACTGATCACTACTGCCTGTGTATCACATTAGTCACTACTGCCTGTGTATCACGCTGGTCACTACTGCCTGTGTATCACGCTGGTCACTACTGCCTGTGTATCACATTAGTCACTACTGCCTGTGTATCACATTAGTCACTACTGCCTGTGTATCACGCTGGTCACTACTGCCTGTGTATCACGCTGGTCACTACTGCCTGTGTATCATGCTGGTCATTACTGCCTGTGTATTCCTTTGATCACTACTGCCTGTGTATCATGGTGGTCACTCCTGTGTATCACACTGGTCACTACTGTCTGTATTATGCTGGTCACTACTGCCTGTGTATCACGCTGGTCATTACTGTCTGTGTATCATGCTGATCACTACTGCCTGTGTATCACGCTGGTCATTACTGTCTATGTATCATGCTGATCACTACTGTCTGTGTATCATGCTGATCATTACTGTCTGTGTATTATGCTGGTCACCACTGTCTGTATCATGCTTGTCATTACTGTCTGTGTATCATGCTGATCACTACTGTCTGTTTATCATGCTGATCACTACTGTCGGTATCATGCTGATCATTGCTGTCTGTGTATCATGCTGATCACTACTGTCTGTGTATCATGCTGATCATTACTGTCTTTGTATCATGCTGATCATTACTGTCTGTGTATTATGCTGGTCACCACAGTCTGTATCATGTTGGTCACTGCTGTCTGTGTATAACGCTGATCACTACTGTCTGTGTATCATGCTGATCACTATTGTCTGTGTATCATACTGATCATTACTGCCTGTGTATCATGCTGATCACTACTGTCTGTGTATCATGCTGATCACTACTGTCTGTGTATCTTGCTGATCACTACTGTCTGTGTATCATGCTGATCACTACTGTCTGTGTATCATGCTGATCATTACTGTCTGTGTATTATGCGGGTCACCACTCTCTGTATCATGCTGATCACTACTGTATGTGTATCATGCTGGTCACTACTGTCTGTGTATTATGCTGATCACTACTGCCTGTGTATTATGATGGTCACCACTGTCTGTATCATGCTGGTCACTACTGTCTGTGTATCATGCTGATCATTACTGTCTGTGTATTATGCTGGTCACCACTGTCTGTATAATGTTGGTCACTACTGTCTGTGTATCATGCTGATCACTACTGTCTGTGTATCATGCTGATCACTATTGTCTGTGTATCATACTAATTAGGGATGCACCGATACCAATACTAGTATCGGTATCGGTACAGATACCAAGTATTTGCATGAGTACTTGTACTCGTGCAAATGCACCGATACTTAAACCGATACCTCTACTTCCTACCCATATGCTATCTTGTGGCGTTTTTTCAAACTGCATGTTCCCATTTCATTTTAAACTGGAGTGGAGACTAAACTAAAAATTGTTTACTACTATTCTGACAATACAAATTGCTATTATTTGTATTATTGTAGGAGAGATCACTGTACCTTGTTCAGACAAACCCCTGAAGTACTGGGCAGTTAATAAACAGATTTCCAGCTCTGGCTAAAATGGCCCAAAAATATTTTTCTGCCCCATGCAGTAGTGTGGAAAGTGAAAGACTGTTCAACTTAGAGTCGAACCTCCATACCAATGTCAGATTGATGTTATATAACAGCCCTACAACCCAATTGCATCACCCCTTTAAATTTAATATTTTATTGTAATATTTTTTATTTATAAACATGTTCAGTGAACTTTTTTATTATTTCATAATGTCTTTTGAATTACAGTCCTTTATAATTATAAAGAAGGAATCTTAAATAATTAGTCTGCATTGTGCTTGGTAAACTGTCACATGACATAAAAAAAAAAAGTATCGGTAATTGGTATCGGCGAGTATTTGAAAACAAGTATCGGTACTTGTACTCAGTCATAAAAAAATGGTATCGGTGCAACCCTAATACTAATCATTACTGCCTGTGTATCATGCTGATCACTACTGCATGTGTATCATGCTGGTCACTACTGTCTGTGTACCATGCTGGTCACTACTGTCTGTGTATCATGCTGGTCACTACAGTCTGTGTATCATGCTGATCACTACTGTCTGTGTATCATGCTGATCACTACTGTCTGTGTATTATGCTGGTCACAATATCTGTATCATGGTGGTCACTCCTGTGTATCACACTGGTCACTACTGTCTGTATTATGCTGGTCACTACTGCCTGTGTATCACGCTGGTCATTACTGTCTGTGTATCATGCTGATCACTACTGCCTGTGTATCACGCTGGTCATTACTGTCTATGTATCATGCTGATCACTACTGTCTGTGTATTATGCTGATCATTACTGTCTGTGTATTATGCTGGTCACCACTGTCTGTATCATGCTGGCCACTATTGTCTGTGTATCATGCTGATCACTACTGTCTGTGTATCATGCTGATCACTACTGTCTGTGTATCATGCTGATCATTACTGTCTTTGTATCATGCTGATCATTACTGTCTGTGTATTATGCTGGTCGTCACCACATTCTGTATCATGTTGGTCACTGCTGTCTGTGTATGATGCTGATCACTACTGTCTGTGTATCATGCTGATCACTATTGTCTGTGTATCATACTGATCATTACTGCCTGTGTATCATGCTGATCACTACTGTCTGTGTATCATGCTGATCACTACTGTCTGTGTATCTTGCTGATCACTACTGTCTGTGTATCATGCTGATCACTACTGTCTGTGTATCATGCTGATCATTACTGTCTGTGTATTATGCTGGTCACCACTGTCTGTATCATACTGATTACTACTGTCTGTGTATCATGCTGATCATTACTGTCTGTGTATTATGCTGGTCACCACTGTCTGTATCATGTTGGTGTATCATGCTGATCACTACTGTCTGTGTATCATGCTGATCACTATTGTCTGTGTATCATACTAATCATTACTGCCTGTGTATCATGCTGATCACTACTGCATGTGTATCATGCTGGTCACTACTGTCTGTGTATCATGCTGGTCACTACTGTCTGTGTATCATGCTGATCACTACTGTCTGTGTATTATGCTGGTCACAATATCTGTATCATGCTGGTCACTACTGTCTGTGTATCATGCTGATCACTACTGTCTGTGTATTATGCTGGTCACCAATGTCGGTATTATGCTGGTCACTACTGTCTGTGTATCATGCTGATCACTACTGTCTGTTTATTATGCTGGTCACCACTGTCTGTATCATGCTGGTCACTACTGTCTGTGTATCAAACTGGTCACCACTGCCTGTGTATCATAGTGGTCACTACTGTCTGTATCATACTGATCACTACTGTCTGTGTATCATGCTGATCACTACTGTCTGTGTATCATGCTGATCATTACTGTCTGTGTATTACGCTGGTCACCACTGTCTGTATCATACTGATCACTACTGTCTGTGTATCATGCTGATCATTACTGTCTGTGTATTATACTGATCACTACTGCCTGTGTATCATGCTGATCACTACTGTCTGTGTATCATGCTGGTCACTACTGTCTGTGTATTATGCTGATCACTACTGTCTGTGTATCATGCTGATCACTACTGCTTGTGTTTCATGCTGGTCACTACTGTCTGTGTATCATGCTGATTACTACTGTCTGTGTATAATGCTGGTCACTACTGTCTGTGTATCATGCTGATCACTACTGTCTGTGTATTATGCTGGTCACTAATGTCTGTATCATGCTGGTCACTACTGTCTGTGTATCATGCTAATCACTACTGTCTGTGTATCATGCTGATCACTACTGTCTGTGTATTATGCTAGTCAGCAATGTCTAGGGTTGCCAGATGTTTGCAACAAAAATACCGGACAGATAAGGGGGGGGGGGGGGTTAAAAAAAAGTGTATCTATATATATATAAAGTAAAGGGAAAAACTTGCACTCACTGGAACTTTTCAATAAATCTTTACTGTAACGATTTATTGAAAAGTTCCAGTGAGTGCAAGTTTTTCCTTTACTAATATCACGTGACGTCCGACAGTCTCAGTCTCACACACACTCACAGCAGCACGCAGGCACGCACGGCGATCAGCTGCTGTGAGACAAGTACAGTGAGTGTAGCCTAGGGCTAAAAGGTGCCGGTGGACATGGGCTGACTGGGTAGGTAGGGGATGCGGCTTGGACTCCGGCAACAGGACAACACAGACTCCGGCAACACAGACAGGTCACTACTGTCTGTGTATTATGCTGATCACTACTGCCTGTGTATTATGCTGGTCACCACTGTCTGTATCATGCTGGTCACTACTGTCTGTGTATCATGCTGATCACTACTGTCTGTATCATGCTGATCATTACTGTCTTTGTATCATGCTGATCATTACTGTCTGTGTATTATGCTGGTCACCACTGTCTGTATCATGTTGGTCATTACTGTCTGTGTATCATGCTGATTACTACTGTCTGTGTATCATGCTGATCACTATTTTCTGTGTATCATACTGATCATTACTGCCTTTGTATTATGCTGATCACTACTGCCTGTGTATCATGCTGGTCACTACTGTCTGTGTATCATGCTGGTCACTACAGTCTGTGTATCATGCTGATCACTACTGTCTGTGTATTATGCTGGTCACAATATCTGTATCATGCTGGTCACTACTGTCTGTGTATCATGCTGATCACTACTGTCTGTTTATTATGCTGGTCACCACTGTCTGTATCATGCTGGTCACTACTGTCTGTGTATCAAACTGGTCACCACTGCCTGTGTATCATACTGGTCACTACTGTCTGTATTATACTAATCACTACTGTCTGTGTATTATACTGATCACTACTGCCTGTGTATCATACTGGTCACTACTGTCTGTGTATCATGCTGGTCATTACTGTCTGTGTATCATACTGGTCACTACAGTCTGTGTATCATGCTGGTCACTACTGTCTGTGTATCATCATGGTCACTATTGTCTGTGTATCATGCTGGTATGTCCTGCTAGCTACAACTGCTTGTGTATTCTGCTAGCTACTACTGCCTGTTTGGTCAGGCAGTAGTGACCAGTGTGATACACAGACAGTAGTGACTAGCATGATACACAGGCAGTAGTGACCAGTGTGATACACCGGCAGTAGAGACCAGCGTGATACACAGGCAGTAGTGACTAGTATGATACACAGGCAGTAGTGACCAGCATGATACACAGGCAGTAGTGACCAGCATTATACACAGGCAGTAGTGACCAGCGTAATACACAGGCAGTAGTGACCAGTGTGATACACCGGCAGTAGTGACCAGCGTGATACACAGACAGTAGGGAATAGCATAATACATAGGCCGTGGTGACCAGCATGATACACAGGCAGAAGTGACCATTGTGATACACAGGCAGTAGTGACCAGCGTGATACATAGGCAGTAGTGACCAGCATGATACACAGGCAGTAGTGACTAGCATGATACACAGGCAGTAGTGACTAGCATGATACACAGGCAGTAGTGACCAGCATGATACACAGGCAGTAGTGACCAGCATGATACACAGATAGTAGTGACCAGCATGATACACAGGCAGTAGTGACCAGCATAATACAGACAGTAGTGACCAGTGTGATAGACAGGCAGTAGTGAATAGCATGATACACAGGCAGTAGTAACCAGTGTGATACACCAGCAGTAGTGACCAGTGTGATACACAGGCAGTAGCGCATAGCATGATACAGTCAGTAGTGACCAGTGTGATGGACAGGCAGTAGTGAATAGCATGATACACAGGCAGTAGTAACCAGTGTGATACACCAGCAGTAGTGACCAGCGTGATACACAGGCAGTAGTGACCAGCATAATACAGACAGTAGTGACCAGCATGATACACAGGCAGTAGTGAATAGCATGATACACAGGCAGTAGTGACCAGCGTGATACACAGGAAGTAGGGACCAGCATGATACACAGGCAGTAGTGACTATCATGATACACAGTCAGTAGTGACCAGCATGATACACAGGAAGTAGTGACCAGCGTGATACACAGGGAGTAGTGACCAGCGTGATACACAGACAGTAGTGACTAGCATGATACACAGACAGTAGTGACCAGCATGATACACAGACAGTAGTGACCAGCATGATACACAGACAGTAGTGACCACTGCCTGTGTATCATACTGGTCACTACTGTCTGTATCATACTGATCACTACTGTCTGTGTATCATGCTGATCACTACTGTCTGTGTATCATGCTGATCATTACTGTCTGTGTATTATGCTGGTCACCACTGTCTGTATCATACTGATCACTACTGTCTGTGTATCATGCTGATCACTACTGTCTGTGTATCATTCTGATCACTACTGTCTGTGTATCATGCTGATCACTACTGTCTGTGTATCATGCTGATCATTACTGTCTGTGTATTATGCTGGTCACCACTGTCTGTATCATACTGATCACTACTGTCTGTGTATCATGCTGATCATTACTGTCTGTGTAATATGCGGGTCACCACTCTCTGTATCATGCTGATCACTACTGTATGTGTATCATGCTGATCACTACTGTCTGTGTCTCATGCTGGTCACTACTGTCTGTGTCTCATGCTGGTCACTACTGTCTGTGTATTATGCTGATCACTACTGTCTGTGTATCATACTAATCACTACTGCCTGTGTTTCATGCTGGTCACTACTGTCTGTGTATCATGCTGATTACTACTGTCTGTGTATAATGCTGGTCACTACTGCCTGTGTATCACGCTGGTCACTACTGTCTGTGTATTATGCTGGTCACCAATATCTGTATCATGCTGGTCACTATTGTCTGTGTATCATGCTGATCACTACTGTCTGTGTATTATGCTGGTCACCAATGTCTGTATCATGCTGGTCACTACTGTCTGTGTATCATGCTGATCACTACTGTCTGTGTATTATGCTAGTCACCAATGTCTGTATCTTGCTGGTCACTACTGTCTGTGTATCATGCTGATCACTACTGTCTGTGTATTATGCTGGTCACCAATGTCTGTATCATGCTGGTCACTACTGTCTGTGTATTATGCTGGTCACCACTGTCTGTATCATGCTGGTCACTACTGTCTGTGTATCATGCTGATCACTACTGTCTGTATCATGCTGATCATTACTGTCTTTGTATCATGCTGATCACTACTGTCTGTGCATTATGCTGGTCACCAATGTCTGTATCTTGCTGGTCACTACTGTCTGTGTATCATGCTGATCACTACTGTCTGTGTATTATGCTGGTCACCAATGTCTGTATCATGCTGGTCACTACTGTCTGTGTATTATGCTGGTCACCACTGTCTGTATCATGATGGTCACTACTGTCTGTGTATCATGCTGATCACTACTGTCTGTATCATGCTGATCATTACTGTCTGTGTATCATGCTGATCACTACTGTCTGTGTATTATGCTGGTCACCAATGTCTGTATCTTGCTGATCACTACTGCCTGTGTATTATGCTGGTCACCACTGTCTGTATCATGCTGGTCACTGCTGTCTGTGTATCATGCTGATCACTACTGTCTGTATCATGCTGATCATTACTGTCTTTGTATCATGCTGATCATTACTGTCTGTGTATTATGCTGGTCACCACTGTCTGTATGATGTTGGTCACTACTGTCTGTGTATCATGCTGATCACTACTGTCTGTGTATCATGCTGATCACTATTGTCTGTGTATCATACTGATCATTACTGCCTGTGTATCATGCTGATCACTACTGCCTGTGTATCATGCTGGTCACTACTGTCTGTGTATCATGCTGGTCACTACTGTCTGTGTATCATGCTGGTCACTACAGTCTGTGTATCATGCTGATCACTACTGTCTGTGTATCATGCTGATCACTACTGCCTGTGTATTATGCTGGTCACACTCACAATATCTGTATCATGCTGGTCACTACTGTCTGTGTATCATGCTGATCACTACTGTCTGTGTATTATGCTGGTCACCAATGTCTGTATTATGCTGGTCACTACTTTCTGTGTATCATGCTGATCACTACTGTCTGTGTATTATACTGATCACTACTGCCTGTGTATCATACTGGTCACTACTGTCTGTGTATCATGCTGGTCATTACTGTCTGTGTATCATGCTGGTCACTACTGTCTGTGTATCATCATGGTCACTCTTGTCTGTGTATCATGCTGGTATGTCCTGCTAGCTACTACTGCTTGTGTATTCTGCTAGCTACTACTGCCTGTTTGGTCAGGCAGTAGTGACCAGTGTGATACACAGACAGTAGTGACTAGCATGATACACAGGCAGTAGTGACCAGTGTGATACACAGGCAGTAGAGACCAGCGTGATACACAGGCAGTAGTGACTAGTATGATACACAGGCAGTAGTGACCAGCATGATACACAGGCAGTAGTGACCAGCATTATACACAGGCAGTAGTGACCAGCGTAATACACAGGCAGTAGTGACCAGTGTGATACACCGGCAGTAGTGACCAGCGTGATACACAGACAGTAGGGAATAGCATAATACACAGGCAGTGGTGACCAGCATGATACACAGGCAGAAGTGACCAGTGTGATACACAGGCAGTAGTGACCAGCGTGATACATAGGCAGTAGTGACCAGCATGATACACAGGCAGTAGTGACTAGCATGATACACAGGCAGTAGTGACTAGCATGATACACAGGCAGTAGTGACCAGCATGATACACAGCCAGTAGTGACCAGCGTGATACACAGCAAGGCAGTAGTGACCAGCATGATACACAGGCAGTAGTGACCAGCATGATACACAGACAGTAGTGACCAGCGTGATACACAGGCAGTAGGGACCAGCATGATACACAGGCAGTAGTGACCAGCATGATACACAGGCAGTAATGATCAGCATGATACACAGACAGTAGTGACCATCATGATACACAGACAGTAGTGACCAGCGTGATACACAGGCAGTAGTGACCAGCATGATACACAGGCAGTAGTGACCAGCATGATACACAGGCAATAATGATCAGCATGATACACAGACAGTTGTGACCAGCATGATAGACAGGCAGTAGTGACCAGCGTGATACACAGGCAGTAGTGACCAGCATGATACACAGGCAGTAGTGACCAGCGTGATACACAGGCAGTAGTGACCAGCATGATACACAGGCAGTAGTGACCAGCGTGATACACAGGCAGTAGTGACCAGCATTATACACAGGCAGTAGTGACCAGCATGATACACAGATAGTAGTGACCAGCATGATACACAGGCAGTAGTGACCAGCATGATACACAGGCAGTAGTGACCAGCATAATACAGACAGTAGTGACCAGTGTGATAGACAGGCAGTAGTGAATAGCATGATACACAGGGAGTAGTAACCAGTGTGATACACCAGCAGTAGTGACCAGCGTGATACACAGGCAGTAGTGACCAGTGTGATACACAGGCAGTAGCGAATAGCATGATACAGTCAGTAGTGACCAGTGTGATAGACAGGCAGTAGTGAATAGCATGATACACAGGCAGTAGTAACCAGTGTGATACACCAGCAGTAGTGACCAGCGTGATACACAGGCAGTAGTGACTAGCATGATACACAGGCAGTAGTGACCAGCTTAATACAGACAGTAGTGACCAGCATGATACACAGGCAGTAGTGAATAGCATGATACACAGGCAGTAGTGACCAGTGTGATACACCAGCAGTAGTGACCAGCGTGATACACAGGAAGTAGGGACCAGCATGATACACAGGCAGTAGTGACTATCATGATACACGGTCAGTAGTGACCAGCATGATACACAGGCAGTAGTGACCAGCGTGATACACAGGGAGTAGTGACCAGCATGATACACAGACAGTAGTGACTAGCATGATACACAGACAGTAGTGACCAGCATGATACACAGACAGTAGTGACCAGCATGATACACAGACAGTAGTGACCACTGCCGGTGTATCATACTGGTCACTACTGTCTGTATCATACTGATCACTACTGTCTGTGTATCATGCTGATCACTACTGTCTGTGTATCATGCTGGTCACTACTGTCTGTGTATTATGCTGGTCACCAATGTCTGTATCATGCTGGCCACTATTGTCTGTGTATCATGCTGATCACTACTGTCTGTGTATTATGCTGGTCACCAATGTCTGTATCATGCTGGTCACTACTGTCTGTGTATCATGCTGATCACTACTGTCTGTGTATTATGCTAGTCACCAATGTCTGTATCTTGCTGGTCACTACTGTCTGTGTATCATGCTGATCACTACTGTCTGTGTATTATGCTGGTCACCAATGTCTGTATCATGCTGGTCACTACTGTATGTGTATTATGCTGGTCACCACTGTCTGTATCATGCTGGTCACTACTGTCTGTGTATCATGCTGATCACTACTGTCTGTATCATGCTGATCATTACTGTCTTTGTATCATGCTGATCACTACTGTCTGTGCATTATGCTGGTCACCAATGTCTGTATCTTGCTGGTCACTACTGTCTGTGTATCATGCTGATCACTACTGTCTGTGTATTATGCTGGTCACCAATGTCTGTATCATGCTGGTCACTACTGTCTGTGTATTATGCTGGTCACCACTGTCTGTATCATGATGGTCACTACTGTCTGTGTATCCTGCTGATCACTACTGTCTGTATCATGCTGATCATTACTGTCTGTGTATCATGCTGATCACTACTGTCTGTGTATTATGCTGGTCACCAATGTCTTTATCATGCTGATCACTACTGCCTGTGTATTATGCTGGTCACCACTGTCTGTATCATGCTGGTCACTGCTGTCTGTGTATCATGCTGATCACTACTGTCTGTATCATGCTGATCATTACTGTCTTTGTATCATGCTGATCATTACTGTCTGTGTATTATGCTGGTCACCACTGTCTGTATGATGTTGGTCACTACTGTCTGTGTATCATGCTGATCACTACTGTCTGTGTATCATGCTGATCACTATTGTCTGTGTATCATACTGATCATTACTGCCTGTGTATCATGCTGATCACTACTGCCTGTGTATCATGCTGGTCACTACTGTCTGTGTATCATGCTGGTCACTACTGTCTGTGTATCATGCTGGTCACTACAGTCTGTGTATCATGCTGATCACTACTGTCTGTGTATCATGCTGATCACTACTGCCTGTGTATTATGCTGGTCACACTCACAATATCTGTATCATGCTGGTCACTACTGTCTGTGTATCATGCTGATCACTACTGTCTGTGTATTATGCTGGTCACCAATGTCTGTATTATGCTGGTCACTACTTTCTGTGTATCATGCTGATCACTACTGTCTGTGTATTATACTGATCACTACTGCCTGTGTATCATACTGGTCACTACTGTCTGTGTATCATGCTGGTCATTACTGTCTGTGTATCATGCTGGTCACTACTGTCTGTGTATCATCATGGTCACTATTGTCTGTGTATCATGCTGGTATGTCCTGCTAGCTACTACTGCTTGTGTATTCTGCTAGCTACTACTGCCTGTTTGGTCAGGCAGTAGTGACCAGTGTGATAAACAGACAGTAGTGACTAGCATGATACACAGGCAGTAGTGACCAGTGTGATACACAGGCAGTAGAGACCAGCGTGATACACAGGCAGTAGTGACTAGTATGATACACAGGCAGTAGTGACCAGCATGATACACAGGCAGTAGTGACCAGCATTATACACAGGCAGTAGTGACCAGCGTAATACACAGGCAGTAGTGACCAGTGTGATACACCGGCAGTAGTGACCAGCGTGATACACAGACAGTAGGGAATAGCATAATACACAGGCAGTGGTGACCAGCATGATACACAGGCAGAAGTGACCAGTGTGATACACAGGCAGTAGTGACCAGCGTGATACACAGGCAGTAGTGACTAGCATGATACACAGGCAGTAGTGACTAGCATGATACACAGGCAGTAGTGACCAGCATGATACACAGGCAGTAGTGACCAGCGTGATACACAGCAAGGCAGTAGTGACCAGCATGATACACAGGCAGTAGTGACCAGCATGATACACAGGCAGTAGTGACCAGCATGATACACAGACAGTGGTGACCAGCGTGATACACAGGCAGTAGGGACCAGCATGATACACAGGCAGTAGTGACCAGCATGATACACAGACAGTAATGATCAGCATGATACACAGACAGTAGTGACCATCATGATACACAGACAGTAGTGACCAGCGTGATACACAGGCAGTAGTGACCAGCATGATACACAGGCAGTAGTGACCAGCATGATACACAGGCAATAATGATCAGCATGATACACAGACAGTTGTGACCAGCATGATACACAGGCAGTAGTGACCAGCGTGATACACAGGCAGTAGTGACCAGCATGATACACAGGCAGTAGTGACCAGCGTGATACACAGGCAGTAGTGACCAGCATGATACACAGGCAGTAGTGACCAGCGTGATACACAGGCAGTAGTGACCAGCATTATACACAGGCAGTAGTGACCAGCATGATACACAGATAGTAGTGACCAGCATGATACACAGGCAGTAGTGACCAGCATGATACACAGGCAGTAGTGACCAGCATAATACAGACAGTAGTGACCAGTGTGATAGACAGGCAGTAGTGAATAGCATGATACACAGGCAGTAGTAACCAGTGTGATACACCAGCAGTAGTGACCAGCGTGATACACAGGCAGTAGTGACTAGTGTGATACACAGGCAGTAGCGAATAGCATGATACAGTCAGTAGTGACCAGTGTGATAGACAGGCAGTAGTGAATAGCATGATACACAGGCAGTAGTAACCACTGTGATACACCAGCAGTAGTGACCAGCGTGATACACAGGCAGTAGTGACTAGCATGATACACAGGCAGTAGTGACCAGCATAATACAGACAGTAGTGACCAGCATGATACACAGGCAGTAGTGAATAGCATGATACACAGGCAGTAGTGACCAGTGTGATACACCAGCAGTAGTGACCAGCGTGATACACAGGAAGTAGGGACCAGCATGATACACAGGCAGTAGTGACTATCATGATACACGGTCAGTAGTGACCAGCATGATACACAGGAAGTAGTGACCAGCGTGATACACAGGGAGTAGTGACCAGCATGATACACAGACAGTAGTGACTAGCATGATACACAGACAGTAGTGACCAGCATGATACACAGACAGTAGTGACCAGCATGATACACAGACAGTAGTGACCACTGCCTGTGTATCATACTGGTCACTACTGTCTGTATCATACTGATCACTACTGTCTGTGTATCATGCTGATCACTACTGTCTGTGTATCATGCTGATCATTACTGTCTGTGTATTATGCTGGTCACCACTGTCTGTATCATACTGATCACTACTGTCTGTGTATCATGCTGATCACTACTGTCTGTGTATCATGCTGATCACTACTGTCTGTGTATCATGCTGATCACTACTGTCTGTGTATCATGCTGATCACTACTGTCTGTGTATCATGCTGATCATTACTGTCTGTGTATTATGCTGGTCACCACTGTCTGTATCATACTGATCACTACTGTCTGTGTATCATGCTGATCATTACTGTCTGTGTAATATGCGGGTCACCACTCTCTGTATCATGCTGATCACTACTGTATGTGTATCATGCTGATCACTACTGTCTGTGTCTCATGCTGGTCACTACTGTCTGTGTCTCACGCTGGTCACTACTGTCTGTGTATTATGCTGATCACTACTGTCTGTGTATCATACTGATCACTACTGCCTGTGTTTCATGCTGGTCACTACTGTCTGTGTATCATGCTGATTACTACTGTCTGTGTATAATGCTGGTCACTACTGTCTGTGTATCATGCTGGTCACTACTGTCTGTGTATCATGCTGATCACTACTGTCTGTGTATTATGCTGGTCACCAATGTCTTTATCATGCTGATCACTACTGCCTGTGTATTATGCTGGTCACCACTGTCTGTATCATGCTGGTCACTGCTGTCTGTGTATCATGCTGATCACTACAGGCAGTAGTGACCAGCATGATACACAGACAGTAGTGACCAGCGTGATACACAGGCAGTAGTGACCAGCATGATACACAGGCAGTAATGATCAGCATGATACACAGACAGTAGTGACCATCATGATACACAGACAGTAGTGACCAGCGTGATACACAGGCAGTAGTGACCAGCATGATACACAGGCAGTAGTGACCAGCATGATACACAGGCAATAATGATCAGCATGATACACAGACAGTTGTGACCAGCATGATACACAGGCAGTAGTGACCAGCATGATACTCAGGCAGTAGTGACCAGCATGATACACAGGCAGTAGTGACCAGCGTGATACACAGGCAGTAGTGACCAGCATGATACACAGGCAGTAATGATCAGCATGATACACAGGCAGTAGTGACCAGCATGATACACAGACAGTAGTGACCAGCATGATACACAGGCAGTAGTGACCAGCATGATACACAGTGGCGTCACTAGGGGGGGCGTGGGGGGCGGGCTGCACCCGGGTGACACCCTCCAGGGGGTGACACCAAAAAAAAACAAAAAATTTTTTTTTTATTTTTTTTATTTTTTTTTAATTTTATTGAAATTCAAAGAAATACAATGTTGAGATGCATAGATTTTTTTTTTATTAGAGGGGCTGGCATTTGTGAACATTGGTGGGACTGGGGAAGTTGTAGACACACAATTTTTTTGCCCCTTGAGCCAGTGCTGCAATTTCAACAAATAGTTTTCCCGGCTGCTTTTGCTTGTTTGTACTTTGCTTTTCCCCTGCCCAATTTCGCTATGAATGTTGTGGGCATGCCGTGGGGCTTGCAAAGTTGCGCTGCTAGCCTAAACCTGCCTGCCTATCTGTGCTCACTGCTCAGTGACATGGGGAGCAGTGGAGTCACTCACTGCTGTGCTGTCTCTCTAAACGGGAACTGGCAAATCATGAGGGGATGCCTGGCACCTGACCGCATGACTGTTTGACACTGTCTTTAAAGTGAAGGAGCCACGTATGATGCCCACCAAACCATTACGGTTATGGTACACTAAGTGCACACTGAACAGGTAGGAGGGTGGGCGGGGGTCTGGGGGTGGGCAGAGTGCAGAGGTGATTGGCCATAAGAAGCGGAGAGCAGAATTTTCATAGTTTGCGCCTAAACCTTTTCTTTAGTGATTTATTTTTAGAGTGCTCTGTTTATCTTTCATTTGATGCTCTGCTGAGCCAGGGAGCAGCTCTAGGCATGAACTTTATGATTAATGCAGTGCAGTTTACATATTTTGTAAGTGTGTGTCTGAGTTTTTGTGTGTGTGTGCGTCTCAGTGTTTTTGTGTGTGTGTCTGAGTGTGTTTCCGAGTGTTTGTGTGTGCATCTGAGTATGTTTTTAAGTGTGTCTGAGTGTTTGTATGTGTGTGTGCCTGTGTTTTTGTGTGTGTCTGCTTTCTGGGGGGGGTGACACCATAACTTACCGCACCGGGTGACACCAACCCTAGTGACGCCACTGATGATACACAGGCAGTAGTGACCAGCATGATACACAGGCAGTAGTGACCAGCATGATACACAGGCAGTAGTGACCAGCATGAAACACAGGCAGTAGTGACCAGCATGATACACAAGCAGTAATGATCAACATGATACACAGGCAGTAGTGACCAGCATGATACACAGGCAGTAGTGACCAGCATGATACACAGACAGTAGTGACCAGCATGATACACAGGCAGTAGTGACCAGCATAATACACAAACAGTAGTGACCAGCATGATACACAGACAGTAGTGACCAGCATGATACACAAACAGTAGTGACCAGCATGATACACAGACAGTATTACTATTAGCTACTACTGACTGTGTGTCCTGCTTGCTAGAACTACATGTTAAGCCTGCTAGCTTTTGCTGCTTGTGTATCCTGCTAGCTTTGCTGCCTTTGTGTCCTGATAGCTACATATATATATATACACACAGCATCTTAGATCTTAGAGATGGTATTTTCAAAACCTATAACAATTGTGTGTTTGTTTTTGGAAAATGGGTGTTCTATGCTTGTGAGGTGTCTCTCAGTCCATCTATGAAGCAGTGAAAAGCATTTTATCCACATTGCTTATAAAAAACATATTTAAAAATGAGTGTATTACTTATTGCTTATGGAGGCTTTTTCATATTCTTAAAGGGCCCAATGATCTAAAGCTCTCTGCTCAGATGAGATGATCTAAAATGATCCTCCAGCATCGGCAGCATTGGAGGGGGGGGGGGGGGGAGGGGTTGCCTGCAGGTAAGAGAGACCTGCTTGCCAGGGGCCCAGGACCAGAGGCGGCTCAGAAAAATATTGTGTGCTGTTTTTTTTTTGGTCCCTGGGATATTTATATTGTAGCTCTGCTCCTAGCGTCTGGTGCAGAGGTAGATTTGGGTGTCCTTATCATAAAAATGATATTGAAACCTGTGAGACTTTATTAAGGAACCTAAGGATGACATATAGATTGAGAAGAGAAGGGGAAAAAGGACAAAGCCTTGTGGTACCCCAACAGAAAATGGTAAAGGAGTAGACAATGCACCAGAGAAGGCTACAATAAAGGTATGGCTAGACAGGTAGGTAGGAGAACCACAAGAAGGCTGTGTCACAAATGCCAAAGGATTGGAGTATTTGGAGCTAGAGAGTGTGGTCAACAGTATCAAAGGCTGCAGACAAATTGAGAAGGATTAACAGAGGTAAGTGGCCCTTCAATTTTGCTGTAAGTAGGTCATTAGTAACCTTAATGATTGCTGTCTCTGTGGAGTGTTGTGAGTGAAATCAAGATTTTAATAGATCAAGAAAGGAATTTACTGTGAGGAAATTTCATAAATGTGTATATACTAGCCTTTACAAAAGATTTGAGGAAAGGGGTAGTAGCAAAATAGGGCAGTAGTTGGATGGGGAAGTTGGATCAGGAGAAGGAATTTTGAGGATAGGTGTTACTTGTGCATGTTTAAGAGATGAGGGAAATATACCTGTGCTGAGGGAGAGGTAGAAAATATGTGTTAGGATTGGATTAAGAGTAGTAGACAGGGAGGGGAGTAGTTGTGAGGGGATAGGATCAAGAGGACAGGTAGTAAGGTTAGAGGAAGATAAAAGAGCAGAAAATTCTTCCTCAGTAACATGGGAAAAAGTTGTGTTTGTGGCTGTGTAGTTTTTGGACCCTTGAGAGTTTTTGAGTTTATATATATATATATATATATATATATATATATATATATATATACAATTAGCACGTGTTCCAGTACTCCAGCTTCAACTAATAATGAAGCACCTGGGTGCAATCCTCAATGGATTGTAGATAAGAGTTAGGAAAGGGAGGGCACTCTCAGGATTTATATACATCAAAGTTAGTTTATTGTTTATAACAACAACGTTAGAAAGTCATAAGGATAGGTCGACGTTTCGGTTTACATAGAAGCCTTCATCAAGACAGATGAACAACTCACAACGGCGACTAGCAGCTGCACACAACACCACCGGCAAAACACCGGTGGTGTTGTGTGCGGCTGCTAGTCGCCGTTGTGAGTTGTTCATCTGTCTTGATGAAGGCAGCGTTGCACCAGCAGCTCACAAGAACTGATGGTGCAATGCTAAATACGGAGAGCGTATTGCTCTCCGCATTCAGCAAGGTCTGTCGGACCTGATCCGCACTGTCGGATCAGGTCCGACAGACCTTTAATAAATAGGCCTCTGAATATCAGTCGGGTAGATTACGAGTTTTGCACTAAACAGGGTGCATTATTTCACTCTCCATAACGCTACCATTACGAGTTACTGAAAAGCCTCCATGTGTGTGCGATATTGTGGCGTTAAGCTCCATACCACAAAAAACCCAAGGGCTGCTTTGACATGCTCGTGCACGCTTTCCCCCAAAGACATCAATGGGAGGAGAGTGTAAGAAAAAAAACTAACACCTGAAGTGCGGAATGAAAAATCTTCGTAATGCAACCCCATTGATGTCTATGGGGAAAAAAAGTTACGTTTAAACCTAACACCCTAACATAAACCCCAAGTCTAAACACCCCTAATGCATATCCGACACCTAAATAAAGTTATTAAACCCTAATCTGCTGCTCCCCGACATCGCTGCCACGATAATAAAGTTATTAACTCCTATGCCGCCGCTCCCCATCATCGCCGCCACTATAATAAAGTTATTAACCCCAATTCCGCCACTCCCCAATATTGCTGCCACTATAATAAAGTTATTAACCCCTATTCTGCTGCTCCCCAACATCGCTGCCACTATAATAAAGCTATTAACCCCTAATTCGCCGCTCCCCGACATTGCCAACACTATAATAGTTATTAACCCCTAAACCTCCCGCCTCCCACATCACCGCCACTAAATAAACCTATTAACCCCTAAACCTCCAGACCCCCACATTGCCTCTACTAAATAAACCTATAAACCCCTAAACCGCCAGCCCCCCCACATCGCAAAACACTAAACTAAACTATTAAACCCTAAACCTAACACCCCTTAATTTTAAATTAAAATTACAATATAACTATCTTAAAATAAATAAAAACTTACCTGTGAAATAAAAAAACCTAAGTTTAAACTATATATCAACCTAACATAACTATTCTAATAGAATTAAAAAAACTACCAATTAAAAAATCTAAATTACAAATTTAAAAAAACCTAACACTACGAAAAAAATTAAAAAATCTAAAATTCCAAAAAATAATAAACACTAAATTGCGAAAAATAAAAACACTAAGCTTACAAAAAATAATAAACGAAATTATCAAAAATAAAAACAATTACACCTAATCTAATAGCCCTATAAAAATAAAAAAGCCCCCCCAAAATAAAAACACCCCCTAGCCTACAATAAACTACCAATAGCCCTTAAAAGGGCCTTTTGTAGGACATTGCCCTAAGTTAAACAGCTCTTTTACCTGTAAAAAAATACAAAGTTCCCCTAACAGTAAAACCCACCACCCAACCAACCCCCCAAAATAAAAAACCTAACCTACCCATTGTGGAGCCATCCTAGAAGCCAAAGACATCCTGCACGGAGTGTCCTCTTCATACGGTTACCACTGTACACTGAAGTTGAATCTAAGGTAGCCATTTCAAAATGGCGTACCTTGCATTCCTATTGGCTCATTTGATTCTTCACATTCAAATCAACCAATAGGATGAGAGCTTCTGAAAACCTATTGGCTGATCAAATCAGCCAATAGGATAAGACCTATTGAAATCCTTTGGCTGTTCAAATTAGCCAATAGGATTTCAGTAGCTCTCATCCTATTGGCTGTTTTAAACAGTCAATAGGATTCCAGTAGCTCTCATCCTATTGGCTGTTTTGAATTTTAATAATCAAATTAGCCAATAGGAATGCAAGGTACACCATTTTAAAATGGCTAAATTTTATTCAACTTCAGGAACCATGAGTAGATATTATGGGGTTAGTGTTAGGTTTTTTTTCAATTTTTTGGGTGTTTTTTTTTATTAGGGCTTTGGGCTTTTTAAAAAGAATGAAAAAGAACTGAATGCCGTTTTAAGGGCAATGTCCATACAAATGCTCCTTTAGGGGCAATGGGTAGCTTAGGTTTTTTTTTAGAGTTAGGTTTTTTTATTTTTGGGGGGTTGGTTGGGTGGTGGGTTTTACTGTTGGGGGGATTTTGTATTTTTTTTACAGGTAAAAGAGCTGTTTAACTTAGGGCAATGCCCAACAAAAGGCCCTTTTAAGGGCTATTGGTAGTGTATTGTAGGTTAGGGATTGTTTTTATTTTGGGGGGGCTTTTTATTTTTATAGGGCTAATAGATTAGGTGTAATTGTTTTTATTTTTGATCATTTCATTTATTATTTTTTGTAAGCTTAGTGTTTTTTATTTTTCGTAATTTAGTGTTTTATTTTTTGTAATTTTAGATTTTTTATTTTTTTTCGTAGTGTTGGGTTTTTTAAATTTGTAATTTAGATTTTTTTAATTGTTAGTATTTTTTTATTTTATTAGAATAGTAATGTTAGGTTAATTTATAGTTTAATGTTAGGTTTATTTTATTTCACAGGTAAGTTTTTTTATTTTAAGATAGTTATATTTTAATTTAAAGTTAGGGGGTGTTAGGTTTAGGGGTTAATAGTTTAATTTAGTGTTTGTGATGTGGGGGCCGGCGGTTTAGGGGTAAATAGGTTTATTTAGTGGCGGCGATGTGGGAGGCCGGAGGTTTAGTAGTTAATAGGTTTATTTAGTGGCGGTGATGTGGGAGGCCGGAGGTTTAGGGGTTAATAATTTTATTATAGTGGCGGCGATGTGGGAGGCCGGAGGTTTAGGGGTTAATACCTTTATTATAGTGGCAGCGATGTTGGGAAGCGGTGGATTAGGGGTTAATAGCTTTATTATAGTGACGGCGATGTCGGGGGGCAGCGGATTAGGGATTATTAGGTTTATTTAATAGTTGCAATGTGGGTGGGCGGCAGATTAGGGGTTAATAGGTTTTAAATAGTGTTTGTGATGCAGGCCACAGATTAGGGGTTAATAGGTTTTAAATAGTGTTTGTGATGCAGGAGGGCGGCAGTTTAGGGGTTATTAGGGCGTTTATGAGTGTTAGTGTACTTTGTAATAGTTTAGTTATGAGTTTTGTGAAACATTTTTGTTGCGCAAAACTCATAACTACTGCTCTCAGATGGCGGTATGGATCATGCCGGTATAGGCTGTAATGCAAGCATTTTAGCCTCAACACACAACCTGTAATACCGGCGCTATGAAAATCCCATGCAAAAACATATTTTTTTTAAAATGCGGAATGGACGTTGCATTACAGGCTAAAATGCTTGCAGTATAGCAATACCGACACAACTCGTAATATGCGTTACTGGCCATTACGCTAGAATTGCCATTTTTTCAGCGTTAAAAGCCATAACTTAAAATTCGGAATCTACCTGAGTGTCAGGTGCTCCCATGTTAACTTCCCTCCTGTGAAATTCTCTATTCCAGAGAGCTTATTTACTTTCTATGGGAGGCAGCTCTCATCTCTCTGGGGCTTCCAGGTTCCACCATTTCCTTAGAGAAATCAGTGAGTTCAGCCCCTGTTAATTCTGCACTATAATTTCTCTGCATGATGGAGAACTTTTGATCATCGAGCCCAAAAGTGTTTTCATCTCCCTATTCCTCACCTTTTATCTCTAGTCTTTGGCTGTCTTGAGGTGATTTATCAGTTTCATATCTATAATCATGATAGGAAAAGCACTCTTTCCAATAGCAGTGATCATATTAGGTAGTTTAGGTGTAAATATTATTGCTTGTTCCAGTTTTTTTGCTAATAGAATTTCCCCTTGAAGAGAAAGTAGTTACCAGTCAGTAGCCCCAAAAATTCACAAAAGTTTTGAAAATCTACCTGGACGTCCAATAGTAGACAGTATAGGCTATATATTATGTCCGGCAACACAATATTTAGATAAAATCTTGTCCCCACTAGTTATGAAGGATAGGTCCTTTGTTAAAGATACATAAAGTCAGAAGGAAAAAATGCACCAATGAGGCGTAGTTTCTGCTTGCAGTAAAAATGTTTATTGTACAATCCAAAAGTAATGTACAAACAAAGTCACAGTGGAGAACGCCTGACGCGTTTCGCGCATGCGTAGATGCGCTTCATCGGAGGCTAATAAGAATCTAATTGTGACAGCTTTTAAACGAACATTCTGCCAATCATTTGTGAGTTTGAATATGAGCCAATGGTGTGACTACCCAGTGCAGCTAATCAGTTCAATGGTGAATGGAATATGTTAATTTTATTTTTATTTCCATAAGATATAACCGTTCTGGGATGTCAGACCAGAAAAAATTCTTCCTGGCTCATATTAGATATACTTATGTGTATATTCAATATTCAATATATTAACAGAGGATGTATATATTCTACGGTATCCAATAGTGACAGTCAGTGAATTTCTAATTGAAATTGACTTATAGGCTAAAGACATATGGTGAAAAAATTGTGTATAGTATAAATACTTATACTTAACGTGAGACACTTGCTATCTTATATAATTATTTCATAATGTCTGCCTAAAAAATGACTGGACACTACTAGTAGAACATAGTGGAAAAATATAACGGAAAAAAGTGAGAAACATCATGTCATAAAAAATATATAAAAACTAAATACATGTACATCGCTCATATTCAAAAGAATATAGAAAATATATAAAATAAAAAAATATAGTATAAATGAAATTCAAATGACTTACTAATCAAACATTCTATCCCTACACTCTATTATACAATACCCTAAAAATGATGATGGCACTAATCCTATATAGTTAGGGCAAGATTTACACTGATTAAACTATTAATAATTGCCCAGTAGCCTAATGGGCTGGAGCTTAGTCAAATGTTAATATCTAAGGTCAGCTAGACAAGGGGTCCTTGATAGTCATCTCAAGTAAGTGTGTAGTCAGTAATTGAGGTTGATGGGTAGGAGGATATAAAGGGAGTGGATATAATTAAATTAGAATAAAAGATAAAAATAGAATGAATAATAAAGAATAAGGCAAAAATAGGTCTGGGAGGGAATAAAAAAATAAAGCATGTAAAATATACCATAGAACAAAGAATAAAATAAAATAAAGCTAGGAATTAGGTTAAAAAATGAAATTCAAACTTCAAAGGGAAGACCCTAAGATATAATATAGTATATCAATAGTAATGTACTTTTCTGTGTATTTAACATTCTCAGATCCTATTGTGTGTTGCAAGCTTATATTGAATAAAGATAAGGGGGGTCATAGAAAAGTGGCCACTGAGATATGGTAGAACTAGCAAGACTATAGCCAATAGACTGTGTCATTAGATGAAGTTGTATGATTGGTAGTGTGTTATATATTCTATTTTTAAGATCTATGTTGCTATTCTCAGAGGTGTTACTTATACAAATAGATCTACATCTAATCTCCTATTTATACCATGGGGGTATCTAGTATCTAATCTAAGTATCCAAAATACTTCTCTTTTGAGTAGCTTGGCTGTTTTGTCCCCTCCTCTTGCATTGTTTATGATTCTTTCAATGCCAGTAAATGAGAAATAATCAGTGCCTATACCATGTTGGTGAAAGTGGCGAAATTAACATATTCCGTTCACCATTGAACTGATTAGCTGCACTGGGTAGTCACACCATTGGCTCATATTCAAACTCACAAATGATTGGCAGAATGTTCGTTTAAAAGCTGTCACAATTAGATTCTAATTAGCCTCCGATGAAGCGCATCTACGCATGCGCGAAACGCGTCAGGCGTTCTCCACTGTGACTTTGTTTGTACATTACTTTTGGATTGTACAATAAACATTTTTACTGCAAGCAGAAACTACGCCTCATTGGTGCATTTTTTCCTTCTGACTTTATGTTTCTTTAGCGGTTGGACCTACCGCTTTCTTGCACCAGCTACCTGCTTTAGCCACTCTTGGGATACAGAACCGGCTCCTTGTCCTTTTGGTTTATACCTCCCCCCCAGGATATACTAGTTGGTTTAGCCTTGCAACGTCACGGGTGACGCACCAAGGAAACGTCTCCACGCTTGATCTCTCCGAAGCACGCCGAGAAGGGAAACACAGACTGCACCCCCTAGGAAGGGTTTCATCGACCCATTCGAGGAGAAGTACGGAAGTGTTCCTAGGCACCCCACCAACGTAGTGGAGGGTAAGAGTTGATCTTATGACATTGTGAACTGGCATTTCCACCCGTGACTACTAGGCTCTGGGACATACTTTAACACTTTGAATGGGATTTTACTCTTTCCATGGGACAATGGACTCTGTACCAATCTGAGTGACTTTACATACTGATCGGGGTCCAAAAATTGATACACAGATTATTGGGACCTGAATTCCCCACCTTTATGTGCTTCGATATACGTTTAGAGCACTTGGGGATTTTTGTTCTGAACACATTCTCGCTTTGATGATTATTTCTTTGTTAAAGATACTCTGTCCTTTATTGAAAAACTCTTTCTTGCTACTTGGGACATTACATCTCTGTATACGGTTATCCCCCACTAAGGGCTCGCTTCCATTGAGCCGTTAAAAATGGAGTCGTAAGCTACCGAAGTGGCCGAAGTAAAAGTAAATAACGGCTCCATTTTAGTACCAGGTTTCCATTGAAAAGGATAGTGTGTTGTGTGCAGTCACTCTTTTTGACCAAACGTAAGTTTGAGCTGCCAACCGGCAAAAAACGCGCCATAACAAGTTCATTTTCATGGTAATCCGACCTCTGTCTATAAGAATAACGTTTTGCGCCTGCGCTCTTTACCTGTGATCGCCTCTAGAGAGAAAGACACGAGAGCTAGTTACGCTGGTAGAAGTTTGGTGGTTTGCTTAGTTATTGTTAGTGGAAAGTTGGAGATTTATGTTTAATACATTCATATATTTGTAGGCTCATATTATATATTAGGAACACACACACACATCCATACATTAGTTAATTAACACACATTAGTTTATACACACAAACACACACACCCACACTTTTATGTAATACAAACACATTCACATTTATTTTTCATTTCATTAACCTCCCCCCATATCCCCATCTTCCTTTTTTATCTCTTTTATTAACCGTAATACAAAAAAAAACAAAAAAACAATGGCACTACTGCAATAATTAAAGGGAACCCAATATTTAATTGAATTCTGAATATATGTGTATCCCACTTCCCATATCCCCTTTACCTACCCTTCCCTTAACTACTACATAACTTTATTTTCCTTTTATTCATTTATACGTTTTGCACATTCATTTTTTGATTTACTTCCCATATTATTTTGCTCTGATTTTTTTATAATCTCATATATATTGTGTTAGGTTAGAGTTAGGGAGGAAGGAGAAAGGGATGGATAGGACTAGTGGAGTTGGAAAGGGGGTGTATAGGGCAGTGGAGAGGGGGTAGAAGGAGGGGGAAGTAGGGAATGGTATTGGCAGGTCTAGGAGCCGAGGTTTGGGTGGAGGATTTGTCCTTCCTCAAACCCTGGCAGAGGAGGCAAGGAGAGCGGGTGGAAGAGGAGTGGAGGTGGGAGGAGTGAAAAGGAGTCAGCCTCAGCTAGGCACACAAAGAAAAGGGAGAGTGGGGCAGACTGTGGCAAGTGGGGGTGGGGCTGGTGGTAGCCTGTCAGAGCCTGCAGGGACAGAGAAGGGAGAGAGGGCTGGTCCAAAGTCACAGGAGGGAGAGTCTGTGTCTGCTGGCCCTTCAGGTGTGAAGGGCAGGCTAAGAGAGGAGAGGTACTCTGAGGAGGAGAAGGAAGCTCTGGTTGAGGCCTACATGTAGAGGGCACCTCAGCTGGAGAACCCTAACCTGAGGGTGAGTGTCAGGAATAAGTTGTGGGAGGAGATTCGAGTGGCAGTCAGCTGCTTAGGACACACTCGTTCTACTGCCAACATAAAACATCGATATCATGACTGCAGGAAGGAAACCAAGGCGAAGATGGCACAGCAGGCTAAATATGCATGTGGGACAGGTGGTGGTCCTATTAAGCGGATTCACCTGAAGTCATGGGAGGAGATGCTGTCCGTCATCTCGGGTGAAGCTGTCCTAGGATGTAAGGGGACAATGGACACCTCTGTGCCACCTGAAGAGGTGTATGAAGGTGAATATTCTATATTAAATATAACCAAATATATGATGTATATATGTTTTAGATCATAAATATCCATCTGCTTTTAGCTACAAATGTCAGTTTACATAGTTGTATTTAATATGTTCAGCAAGCACTCTGTATAGTATATCTGTTCCGACAAGCAAGGATATTGATTATATAATATCCAATAATATAAAACATTTCATATAAATCTGTCATTAACAATGTTCCTTTAAGACACAGTCTATAAAGATTAATCAGTTATGGTCATATATGTTTGGATTTCATACCAAACACACTATATGTATGTGTGTATGTAGGTATGTATGTGTGTGTGTATGTATGTATGTATGTATGTATGTATGTATGTCTGTATGTACGTGTATGTATGTATGTATGTATGTATGTGTGTATGTATGTCTGTGTGTATGTATGTCTGTGTGTATGTATGTATGTCTGTATGTATGTGTGTATGTATGCATGTATGTATGTGTGTATGTATGTATGCATGCATGTATGCGTGTATGTATGTATGTATGTGTGTATGTATGTGTGTATGTATGTCTGTATGTATGTGTATGTATGTGTGTATGTATGTATGTATGTATGTCTGTATGTATGTATGTATGTGTATGTATGTATGTATGCATGTGTGTATGTATGTATGTGTGTATGTATGTATGTATGTATGTATGTATGTCTGTATGTATGTGTATGTATGTGTGTATGTATGTATGTGTGTATGTATGTATGTCTGTATGTATGTATGTGTATGTATGTATGTATGTGTGTATGTATGTGTGTATGCATGTGTGTATGTGTGTATGTATGTATGTCTGTATGTATGTATGTGTATGTATGTATGTATGTGTGTATGTATGTGTGTATGTATGTATGTATATCTGTATGCATGTATGTCTGTATGTATGTGGGTATGTATGTATGTGTGTCTGTCTGTATGTCTGTCTGTATGTATGTATGTATGTGTGTATGTATGTCTGTATGTATGTCTGTATGTATGTGTATGTATGTGTGTATGTATGTCTGTATGTCTGTATGTATGTATGTATGTGTATGTATGTATGTATGTATGTATATGTATGTATGTGTGTATGTATGTGTGTATGTATGTATGTCTGTCTGTATGTCTGTCTGTATGTATGTATGTGTATGTATGCGTGCATGTATGTATGTATGTATGTGTATGTATGTGTGTATGTATGTATGTATGTATGTATGTGTATGTATGTATGTTTGTGGGTATGTATGTATATATGTGGGTATGTATGTATGTGTGTCTGTCTGTCTGTATGTATGTATGTGTGTATGTATGTCTTTATGTATGTCTGTATGTATGTGTATGTATGTGTGTATGTATGTATGTGTGTATGTATGTATGTCTGTATGTCTGTATGTCTGTATGTATGTATGTGTATGTATGTATGTATGTATGTATGTGTGTATGTATGTATGTGTGTATGTATGTCTGTCTGTCTGTCTGTATGTCTGTGTGTATGTATGTGTGTATGTATGTATGTATGTATGTGTATGTATGTGTGTATGTATGTATGTGTATGTATGTATGTATGTATGTCTGTATGTATGTATGTGTGTATGTATGTATGTATGTATGTATGTATGTATGTATGTGGGTATGTATGTATGTGTGTATGTATGTATGTGTGTATGTATGTATGTATGTGGGTATGTATGTATGTGTGTATGTATGTCTGTATGTCTGTCTGTATGTATGTATGTATGTGGGTATGTATGTATGTGTGTATGTATGTCTGTATGTCTGTCTGTCTGTATGTATGTATGTGGGTATGTATGTATGTGTGCATGTATGTATGTGTGTATGTATGTATGTATGTGTGTATGTATGTATGTGGGTATGTATGTAGATATACACACAACTACAGTATATGAAATATAATCGTATGTATTGTTATGCTACAAAGTAATATATTTTATTAAATAGATAATGTATACATATATTTATTTGTAGGTTCAGAACAGGAGGAGTGTGAAGCTGCACTATCACCACAGCAGGATGTTCCTGCATTCACTGAGGAGGATGAGGATGTCTATGGGGAAACTACCTCCCATATCAGCCTCCTAGAAGGAGATGCGCAGCAGCCCAGGGCATATGAGGTGGAGGATGTATCAGGCCCTTCTCCATCTACCTCCGAGACGACATATTATGTTATGGGTTATGAACCCTAGCAGCAATGAAAAGAAAGAGCAGCACAAAAAATATTATTGCAAAAAAATGGATTTTAATGCAAACTTCTTCATCACATAAACTTGACACACAGAGTGGAGGTGAGAAAGGGGGCGTGTCTTTACGCGTTTCGTGCCGCAGGGCACTTAGTCATAGGATAATTTTCTGTTATACAAGGCTAGTATATAAACAAATCTAGACCAATCACATAGGAGAAAATAAGACAATACCTAAACACACATGGTAACAGTTAAAAATAGCAATCAAAAGGATACTATCTTGCCATAACACTTTAGTGACTATGATAGTTACAATTTACTGGAATAACCAACATTTATGGTACACAGTTTTCTGTTAACAAGTTGGCTACAATATGAAAGCAAATTAAGCTCTTTGACTTTGTGGCAAAAAAATATTAATTTAAAGGAGAACCTGGAAAAATACGGACTTTATTTTTATTGTTTTAATTATTATTTGTTCATATTATGGGTCTCTCCCCCTTTTTATCAGTCCACATATATATATTTATTTTTTTTAGTATATATTTTTCAGTACTTGATTTTTATATTGCATATGGATATCCACTTACAATATATGATTAGTTTTTTTCTTATAGTCATTAATACTTAGACACGATGTCAAGTACCGTACAAGTAAAGTTTATACTTTGATATTTGCTAATAATCTTGATTAGTCCCTTATAATGGCAACTAACACCTAGATGTGTTGTTAAATACCCCACAGCAAAGTCCGTATTTTTCCAGGTTCTCCTTTAAATTAATATTTTTTTGCCACAAAGTCAAAGAGCTTAATTTGCTTTCATATTGTAGCCAACTTGTTAACAGAAAACTGTGTACCATAAATGTTGGTTATTCCAGTAAATTGTAACTATCATAGTCACTAAAGTGTTATGGCAAGATAGTATCCTTTTGATTGCTATTTTTAACTGTTATCATGTGTGTTTAGGTATTGTCTTATTTTCTCCTATGTGATTGGTCTAGATTTGTTTATATACTAGCCTTGTATAACAGAAAATTATCCTATGACTAAGTGCCCTGCGGCACGAAACGCGTAAAGACACGCCCCCTTTCTCACCTCCACTCTGTGTGTCAAGTTTTTGTGATGAAGAAGTTTGGATTAAAATCCAATTTTTTGCAATAATATTTTTTGTGCTGCTCTTTCTTTTCATTGCTGCATTTGGGACTGCTTGGTTCTACATTGAGCTTTCCCTATCACCAGAAGCTCTCTAGCTGCACAGAAGATTTTGGCCAGCACCGGAAGCTCTTACCCGGCGTCTGGAGGATCAGCTGGCTGGTCTGCCTGGAGCTACGCCTCCCCCTTTACTACGTATGAACCCTAGCAGACCCATCCTCCTCAACACTGGCAGTTCATGCATACTCCGCAGCAACAGATAACACACTCCCCACAGCTGCACCCACTGCAGCAGATGATGCACCCACCGCAGCAGATGATGCACCCACCGCAGCAGATGATGCACCCCCCACAACATCATCATCCTCCGCAGCAGATTAGGTACCCACCTCAGCAGCATACAGATCTGCATCATCTGTATTATATGCCTCCCACTCCTATAGCACACCAGGAATCCACACCACCACCACCACCACCACCCACTGCACCCACCAATGTTTTGCCAACAGTGCTATCACAGACAACCTCCCAGTCACCAATACGGAGAGACACCCCTGGAACCAGCCAACAATTGGTTCTTGAGACATTAAGTCTACAACAGGGTCCGGCACAGTCCCATCAGGATGATCTACTTAAGATAATCCATAGAGAGCTTAGGCTGTCCAGGCTCCAGCAGCAGCAGGCTTTCAGGAGGATACAGAGCCAAAGGGACATACATAATGCCTCACTCGTCCGCCTGGCAGAGGCAGTGGAGAGGCTCATGGATAGGCCACAAACTCCATCCTCGCTTGCATCCTCGTCATCTCCCTGCAGTACCCTGAATCCCATTTAGGAGTAGTAGAGAACCTAGGTTCTAGCTGTTGATTGGTGGCTGAATATATATATATATATTGATTGTGATTGGCTCACCTATGAGTTCAGTTAGAAACCATTAGTGCATTGCTGCTTCTTCAACAAATGATACCAAGAGAATGAAACAAATTAGATAATAGAAGTAAATTTGAAAGTTGTTTAAAATTGTATTCTCTATTTGAATCATGAGAGAGAAAATTTGGTTTCATGTCCCTTTAACACTTTTTTAAGTCCGATTTCCATCTCATAAATATGCATATATTTTTCTAATCCAAATTTGAAAATATATTTCAATATTATTCTAATAGCTGTTTATTTGCTAAAAATTAACAGCTTTATTAATTTTTATTTCACATGATGTCAATTAATATGCAGGTGTACATTGTTAATGAATGTATGTGTACTTCTATCGAGAATATTATGCCATTTAAAGGGACACTGAACCCAATTTTTTTCTTTTGTGATTCAGAGAGAGCATGCAATTTTAAGCAACTTTCTAATTTACTCCTATTATTTTTTTTTTCGTTCTCTTGCTATCTTTATTTAAAAAAAAAAGAAATAAAAGCTAAGGAGCAAGACAATTTTTTTTAGAACCCTGGACAGCACTTTTTTAATTGGTGGATGAATTTATCCACCAATCGGCAAGGACAACCCACGTTGTTCACCAAAAATGGGCCGGCATCTAAACTTACATTCTTGCATTTCAAATAAAGAAACCAAGAGAATGAAAAAAAATTGATAATAGGAGTAAATTAGAAAGTTGCTTAAAATTGCATGCTCTATCTGAATCACGAAAGAAAAAATGTGGGTTCAGTGTCCCTTTAAGAATACTTGAGGATACGTGTCTGAAATCAATACAGTATATGCTCTCTAACATCAGTCAATGTGGCACGTGTAAATGTTATGATTAATATTCCACAAGCATATGTTATTTGCTCCTTCAGATAAAGCTAATAAGGGTTATCCAGTTGTAGAAGAGTTGAAAAGTAAATACTCCTTCCTGTTGATATGGCCAAATACCTTGCATTCATGCTTATAGTCATGTGTGGAATGTAATATCTGAAACCTATACCTATCATGACTAATGCACTCCTTTTGTCAATATATTATTAAATATTTAGACTAATTAGAGAAATGCATCTCTATGATATTTAAGCACTGATGTATGCACAACATATATGTGATTGCCAGAGGCGTAACTAGAAACCACAGGCTGGCCTGACCCTACCCGTCCCAGTACTTTATGAAGTGACTACAGTAGTCTGTGACATGGTCCAGCCCCCCCCGTACTGTATATAGTGGTACTGAATAATGACACTGTTACACTCACATGATATCAGTGCAGGCAGTGATCAGTGCAGGCAGTGGCAGGTCAACTTTTTTTTTAAACTGGGCCCCCACCCTCGGGGGCCCCGTCGCAGTTGCAACCTCTGCACCCGCTGTAGTTCCATCCCTGGTGATTACCATGATATAGAGGTGATTAATACATTTTAATTGACATTGTATGAACAGACACAGACTCTCCCTGGTACCAATGCACAATGCACTTTTAAATTGTTTCAATAACTCCATGTTAAAGACAATACTTCAAATCTCTTGAAGTATGTCATATTTAGCACTTATGCATTTTGGTTCATATTCTAAATATTGCAAATGTATTCTCTGCTTTAGCAGACATGATATTACATATATTTTATAAATATTAGTACTATACTACATTATACTTTAATGTGTCATCATTTTTGTATTGAATAAATATGTTGAATGATTTTCACATTGAAAATTACATATGAATGAGGGGAACTCTGTAATAATAAAGTTCTTCTTTGTGATAAACAACTTATTTCCTTTGACTTATTTTTCTATATTATTTTCTATCAAGTAACCATGCCATTCAAGTGTGCAATCTCAGGGGATTGTATGTATTGATAATCTATGTTTATCTTAAGGATTATATTATATATGTATTTGTCTCTTTAAAATGAGGATTTTACATCTTTCTTAAAAGGGATAGTCTATTCAAAATTATATTCGTGAATCAGAGCATGCAGTATTAATATATTTAAATATGTACTCCTATTTTCTATTTAACTTCATTATCATCTGAAATTTTGTAAAGCAGGAATGTAAGCTTAGGAATCTTCCCATTTTGATTTTGCACATGGGGAGCGCTTGATGATTGTTGCCTAAATGTAGCCAACAATTAGCTAGTGCAACACAGGTGCTGAACATTAAATGGAATGCCTCCTAAACTTAAATACATAATTAAAATAAGAAAAATAACGAAATTAAATTGATTATGAGTACATATGTAAGTTGATTGGAGTTGAATGCTTTATCTGATTCCTGAATGTTTAATTGTGAATATACTATCCCTTTAATTTAAAGTGACATAACACAAATTTTTAATTCCATTATTTTGCTAGAACATATATATTTACAAGTAAATCTAATATAATTATATGGTTTATATAGGTCAAAGATGTATATACCATTATCATACATATATACATGTATGCAAAGATTATTATTAGATATAATTATATTTATATATGTATTGAGAATATATATAGCATCCCTGGTCAAAGGTTGCATTTGAAATAGGTGATATATGTTTGCATCTATTTTTCTATGTACATACATATTGATATATCAATGAAAACATAGGTGCAAATATTCCTCTACACAGCACCAATAAATGTAGCATATATCATCTTATTTCAACATTGAATAAGCCGGAGTCCGCCTGCCGATATTGAGGTAAAACGCGCCATTGGAAGCAGTTGATAAACGATATTGCTTCAGACAGCATATTTATCAGTTTGCAAGTGCACGCAAACCGAATTATGACTCAATGGAAACTAGCCCTAAGTAGGGATCTCCACTATTAAAAGGGTCCTTAAGAAAAGTGGTACTTACAGTGATCAATATGTGACTTTTTTTAGGAGATTTACTTGAATTAATCCTGACTGGTAACTACTTTCTCTTCAATGGGAAATTCTATATGCAAAAAACTGGATATGGTCAAATGTGACCCCATCTTATGCCTGTTTGGTGATGGATGCCATTGAGGAAAGGGTAGTGTACACTCATAATTTGTTTCAAAGACATTGTCTGGCATGGTTCCGCTATATAGATGATTTATTCATCTTATGGTAGGGCCAGTCTGACATGTTACAAGATCAAAACATCAGTGGAGAATGAGGTACCCTTACTAAAACTTAGTGCCATATATAATTCTCAACAAATAGAACAAAAAAGCCTGGATGCTTTGGTATACAAACATTCATTGAAAACAGATATGTATGTCAATTAGACAGCCAGGAATACTGTATGCTCTTACATAGGAAATGTTTTCATCCCCTAGAATCTTCAAAAGTGGCACCAAATAACAATTTATGCGTATAGTGAGGATTGTGTCAGATCCAAAAACAAGGGAGACTAGAACAGAACAAATTATGCAAACGTTTGTTAGGAGAGGATATGAAGAAAAGGAATTACAGGAAGTAAAAAAATACAATGAAATCAGTAAAACAGGAAAAGGGGAAAGAAGTTAATAGATTGTCGTTTGTCAGCACATATAATTCTTTAAGTAATCAGATATATAATATCCTAAGGAAAATTGGCATATCCTGCAGAATGCATGTCCTAATATAAAATAATTTGTCCAACTTCCCACGGCATCCTACCGCAAAGGTAATGCTAGTGGTAAACATTTAGTGCGAGATGATAAGACAGCACTGTGTTCTTTGCCTGCGCATGGTACTTATCTGTGCTTGGGATGTGCACAGTGTCACAGTGTCATAAAAGGTGGAGAAATTTTCCATCCATATACTAGAAAAAAATACAAAATCAGAAATATAACTTTGCAAAATAAAACAAAACATTTTTTTTGCTGTCACACATTATCTCTGAGTTGGCAGTAGCCCTTTGACATGCATGCTGGATTACCTGTGTTTTTTTAAAAAATACAGAAAACCAGGATATTATACATGTAATTCAACCTATGGAGTTTATGCCCTCAAATGCCTATGGGCTTTTATATATTGGAGCTTAAGCTTAACTGGAGCTTTTTGTAAGTATTTTAGATTTGTATAGGTTGAACTCGATGGACTTCAGTCTTTTTTCAACCTTATCTACTATGTATGTTACTATGTATCTACTATGAGATGACTCAAAAAGACTCAAAAAGTCAAGGATCAAATATGACAGCATAGGTCCACAATTAGAAATCCAGAAATGGCAGATTTCCCAGTACCGACACATTTTGGAATGGAAAATGGAAAAGGGACATCAGGCTAACAAATTAAGGGCCAGATTATGGGTGGAGCACAGCTTTTGCGAGCGCAATATTTGCGCTTTACTCATAATACCAGTGCACACAGTTGTGCGCTGGTATTTGAAGTGGCAAGGAAGATTTGCGCTCAATAGAGCGCACTTCCATAGGCTCCAATTGGAGACATGGCATGAGAACCTAGCACAGCAAAGGGGGTAAGTAGCGCAGAAGATTTTAAATATATACTGTATGTATAAGCTTATTTACATATATATGTATGTGTTTATATGTGTATATACACAGACACATATATATAAATAAGCATATACATATATATTTACAGAGAACGCACAGTTCCTCATAGATGCAATAATTTTTTCTAACACCTCACACCCACCAACTTTAACCCCTAAAAACTGCTTCTGTGCAGTTATTTTTTATTTGGGGCACTTTTGGAAAATTAACCAGAGATCTGATCTCTGGTTAATTTTCAGAGCTCATGCTAGCTAAAGGCAGCCACTTGTAATGGCTGGTTATTAATTGCTCGCCCATAAACAGGCGAATTTGTCCATTTATGGACGTGCAATAAATTAGCGCTCCACTTGTAATCTAGCCCTAAGATTTATGGTAATAAGCCAAGCATGAAAAAACTTAGAGGAGGAGAAACCTTGAAATATTTACTTTACAAAGAGGCCAAGTGGATATGGAAATGGAATACTATCATGTATCCAAGAGGCCTAAACATGGAATTCAATCTAATCCCCTTCATCTAATGGCAATTGTTACTATTGAATTATTTGTTATAGTTAAATAATGTGCAAATGGTAGATATAAAAAGCAGCAGAAGTAAAATTTTAAATTTTTCTTTATAAATCCCCTTTATCTAGGTTCTCTTCTTAGATTGTTTTAACTTTAGGGCATAATGTTGTGTAAAGATGTGGGAAAGGGTTAAAATAAAGAAAACTATGTAGCGCAGGAAGCCATGCCCACCTGGTCACATAGGATTGGCTCTTGTTTTATGGGTACGGTTTTAAAAATTTGTTTTGCACAGTGATATATTAGCTTGATAAAGGGGCAAGAGCCCCAAAATTTTGCTAATGATTTAAGGGACACTGAACCCAAATTTTTTTCTTTCGTAATTCAGATAGAGAATGCAAATTTAAGTAACTTTCTAATTTACTCCAATTATCAATTTTTCTTCGTTCTCTTGCTTTCTTTATTTGAAAAAGAAGGAATCTAAGCTATTTTTTTGGGGTCAGAACCATGAAAAGCACTTGTTTATTGGTGGGTGAATTTATACACCAATCAGAAAGAACAACACAGTGTGTTCACCAAAAATGGGCCGGCATCTAAACTTACATTCTTTCATTTCAAATAAAGATATCAAGAGAATGAAGAGAATTTGATAATAGAAGTAAACTATAAAGTTGCTTAAAATTGCATGCTCGAGGGGGGCGGAGCCAGCAACGCCTGAGAGTGGACGCACATTTCTAAAGCTCCAGCTAATATCGTCTTAATATGGATTTAAAATGCTTCTCAAGGCAAATCACACCCTCTAAGCTTTGAAGAACGGGTGCAAGACCTTGGCTCAATACTTGGCGAAGGTAACAAAATAACACCTCTGCAGATATCTCAAGTTATAACCGGAGGCCTTTCCTGATGCTGTGCGGGCGGTGGCCATTTTCTCCCTGCGCGGTAGGGAAGTTACCCTGTACAGACTAGTTTACACTTTTCTATGCGAACTGAGACCTTTTTTTCTTGCTACCACCCTAATCCTCTACATCTAAGATGGTGGACGCCAAATGGATCCTAGCCGAGCTAAGCAAACTCTTAAAATCTTATAGCCTTGCTTTTACTACCGCTCCGGGCGGAGCCTTGGATCCAGCAGTCTCCGACGGAGTTCAGGAGGAAGCTTGCCTGTGCCCGGCCTACGGCGGCAGCGAGAGTGGTGATGCTATGGGGCCCCGGCATCTACCGCATACCTCAGAAGCGGCTACGTCTTTAAATAATGCTGCCGACGGGGGCCGGCTACCCGATCAGTACAGATCTCGAGCAACTGGAGTTGAAAGTTTGGCCCCGGAACTCGGGGCTCTCTCGCACAGCTCTCTCATTACCTACCTGCCATCGTCATTGACAGCCCAAACGGCCAGGACTCATACATGTGGATCGATCTCGGTCCTTGATTCTGCTCTTTGCCTAGAATATCACGATAAGAAAGCTAAGTATTGCCTTTCCTCTGCACATTTAATTGGACTGTACTGGGGATACAGTTTGGAGTCAGCCCATGAACTGAGGGATAGACTTTCCTTATTCTGGCCATCCGGCGTGGGATAGAGACACTGAGCTGTGCGGTCACCGGAGGCTCACCTGACTAGATAATGCACTATGCGGGTGACCAGTCATTAAGTGGGACTGCACTTTTCTAAACACCTATTGAGCAGGACGCCTGTTTTATAGTTATAGGACTGCCTTTGTCTACATGCTCCTAGTTTAGTGGCGAGCTTATAGTTGTATGTGGTTCACAGTTTTTTATCATCTAACCTACACCAGGGAAACTGTTCTGCAATATTTGAGCAAACTCGAATTTAGCAATGGGAAAAGCTATTGCTCCGTTAGTAAAATGGAAGTGAGCTCTGTCTTTTAGGACACACTGTTGCAGTGTACATGGTTATTCGTTCATTCTGCTTATGTTCATGCACACGCAGCTTTCCATGTACAGCTCTCCCTGATAGTTTTTCCCCATCAAATCATAGTCTCAACTAGGTTGCAATGTTTAGGGCAGGCATTTGTAAAATGGGTGCTGCCTGGTCTTTTTACATGTGGAGCGTTACCTTCTGTACGCCCCTGATATAATCTATACCACATCCATGTACATTATTTCAAAGAGCTCACTACTACCACCCTGTCCTGTGTTTCAAATTGACCTCCGCAATGTATTGATTGTATATCTGTTTACAATTTTATATTCTCACTCTAATGTTCCCAGTGTATATATTTGTTTAAGTTTCACACTAGTGTTCTCTATATCTCTAACTCTCTAGGCCAACTGTAGGCCATGCATACACTATGTAATTCTTAGGTTGCTGGAACTAAATGGGTATCCTTCAAGTTTATAACAATTACTCTATCTAGCTCTGTTATAATATATGGCTTAGCAGTGTATATGGACTTACACCTAAGATAATAATTGCGAGTCTGTTAATACTCACCAATTATTATGTGAAGGGTTACTCGCAAAGAGAACTGCAATCCCATATATAGGTTTCTAATATGTTTATGCTTTCTAGGGCTATGCTAAGTAATTACATACTCATGGAATATCATTACATTAATGACATTTAAAGTGCTAGAGAGATGATGTTTACGTATAATTTGCCTATAGCTGTTATCCACATATAGATTTCTATCATTCCCATAAATTACCCCTAGGTTTGAGCAAGCATACCTTTGAACTCTAGAGAGAAAAATTGACTGTGTCTTTTATGACATATCTATTCAATGTAATAGATGTACACATATGCCCTTCCATGATAGTCTTAGATGGTTGCTCATTAGTAAAGCTACATATCACTATGGGTAACTATGTACTTAACATAGTATTCACGCAGGCTGGTCCTGCAGTCTATACAGTTTCCCTCATCATAGTCCCAGAGCTAAACTTTATAAGGTGTGTCAGACCCATACAGTTAGACCATTTTTCCCTGATATTTTGGGTATGACATTGTCCCAATACGCACTGGTTCTTTGTTAAGCATTTATTGTTAACCCATATATGCTTCTTTTCATATAGCTAGGATGCTGAGCCACCCTGAGACATGTTTACTCTATATTATAAGAACGCAGCCTAATTTATTAGACTCACTATACCCAGGTTACCACCTCCTCCCCCCCCCCCTACATAATATATCTCCTTGATTAGGAGAGTTAGCTGTGCGGTCTCCCTTTTTCTTGTACCGCATCTTCACTACCTTCTTTATGAACATATCTCTTAGTACATTATTACAGCACTCATTTTCCCATGGATATATAGTCTTTAATGACAGTTAGAAGGGATTAATTCTGGTTCTATTTACATGTTTTTCTTTTGATATAATCCCTAACAGTGTGTTAATATAAAATAATAATCTTAAAAAATCTGAGGTAAACAAAACAAGATCCATGAGTGATCTCTTATTTAACAGGTAGCCTCCCATGATGGTAAAACTCTCACTTAGCCAGGGGTCCAAGAGTGGCCCTTTTAAACAAGAGGGGAGGCTTAAACCATTTTGGGCATGATTGTATTGTGCCTCTGAGAAACTTTTTCAACATTAATCACCTTGTTGCTTTGTTAGTGGATATTACTGATGACGCTTATAGTCTTTCAACTGTATGATGAATCTTATACTGTGTTATTGTGATGGCACTTGTGAAATGTTTTACATATCTTGTTTGTATGCCAAATTTTACCTAAAAAAAAAATAAAAAAAAATTAAAAAAAATTGCATGCTCTATCAGAGTCACGAAAGAAAAAAATTTGGGTTCAGTGTCCCTTTAAGTTTTTATAAAGTTTGTCACTTTTTGTCTAATATTCTGGAGTGCAACTTCATTTTTGACTTTGGATATTCCATGGGTCTGGGGAAGACCCGTAATGTTGGCACCCAGTGAACAAAAAACATTTTTGACTTATTTTTGCACTGGTGTGCAGCTCCGGACAGCTTTTTATATTTCTATGGAAAACATATCACAAGTCGCAGGGGCAGACCCTTTTTTTTAGATAATTCAATAAGGGCTGCCCCTGCGAGTGTCAAAGTAGGTTTTCATGTTTTGCCCAGTGAAGCTTTGATTATCCAGCCCTAAGTATTGGTCTATGTGTATACAGAGATAATTTACTGATGCTTTTATGTAAATATAGACAAACTAATAAAGTCTTATCTTTCTTGAGCAATTCCCCTATATGCTTTATACTCTGCAAGTGCAACTGGTATAATAAGTCAATTTGTCAACACATTAAGGGGAAACCAATTTCACAGTGCAGACCCTTGCAGACTGCCCATTCTCCCAATGCTTTTCTTATAGCTTTTTACAAGCTTGCATTTTAGCAAATTAGTGCTGGTTCTTGTGAACCCATTATCATTCTCCACAGGAGTGAGCACAATGTTATCTATATGGTACACATGAACTAGCACTGTCTGGCTGTTGTGTAAGATTTAAAAAGCTAAAACAAACACAAAGATAAAAGGGGCCTGCAGGGGCTTAGCAACAGGAAAATTTAGAGGTTATAAAGTATATTAACCCCTTAAGGACAAGGCCATTTTTTAATTTCTTTCCCTTAAGGACCAGGGTTATTTTTACATTTCTGCTGTGTTTGTCTTTAGCTGTAATTTTCCTCTTACTCATTTACTGTACCCACACATATTATATACCGTTTTCTCGCCACTAAATGGACTTTTTAAAGATACCATTATTTTCATCATATCTTATAATTTACTATTAAAAATATTATAAAATATGAGGAAAAAATGGAAAAAAACACACTTTAACTTTGACCCCCAAAATCTGTTACACATCTACAACCACCAAAAAACAACCATGCTAAATAGTTTCTAAATTTTGTCCTGAGTTTAGAAATACCCAATGTTAACATATATATATGTATATATATATATATATATATATATATATATATTTATTTATATGTGTGTACAGATGTATATATGTATTTATAAACACCCCTGTATTTGTCACAGAGTATTTTAAAGTGTAACCTCTTATGAGTGCTTACGTATAACCCTCCGTGAAATCGAATTTTTCCAAGTCACACAATTAGCGGTTATCACGGGGTTAATAATAAGGAAGTATATTCCACAATGTAAGTATAAGTATACTGATATCAACAAGGATTACCTCTCTTCTGTCCAGACTCGCCTTATAAATTTGGCAATTGCTGTGGTAGTTTGGGGACATCCAAACAAACTCCACTGTGTAGTCACAAGAAACCAGTCCCGGTTAGCAAATATTGCTTGTACTTACAGAGAGAACGTAAGACCTTGATGTAGTGCCGACGGTGTGTTCACGGCACAGGCTGTGATGTTGGAAGCGCTGGGGCTCTCCACTCCGCCCATGAATGAAAGTAATCCAATATAGTAGCAACAAAGTAACGGTTCCAAATACATCAAACAGGAGAAAATATGCCAGTTAAAACATCCTTTTTATTGTGCAAAAAAAGTTAAAAAGAACAAAAGGGCACAGCACAGAATCTGCAGCTTTACCAAGGTGCATTTTTTCAGCTTTACACTATGTAAAACATGTTTTTTTAAATATTGTGTTTATATAGCTTAGCTGCTAGAAGTTCACACTATGTTGAACATGTTTTACTTCTAATACTGACCAAGATATTGTTTAAAACTATGAAGAAAATTATATTAATTAAAAAAAGGAGTCTGACATATCTATTACAGCTGAGTCGATCACAGGTGAAGGTCACAAGTTCCTTACAAATATTTTATACAATTAGATTAAAGTTATGAGAAACTGATTTTCTCCTAAAGACTACAAAGTTTGTTACATAAAAAGGGAGTAGGTTTCAGTATCTTAAATCAGGGTATTGCAAACACAATGGCCTAGATTTAGAGTTCGGCGGTAAAAGGGCTGTTAACGCTCCGCGGGCTTTTTTCTGGCCGCACCATAAATTTAACTCTGGTATCGAGAGTTAAAACAAATGCTGCGTTAGGCTCCAAAAAAGGAGCGTAGGGCATTTTTACCGCAAATGCAACTCTCGATACCAGAGTTGCTTACGGACGCGGCCGGCCTCAAAAACGTGCTCGTGCACGATTCTCCCATAGGAAACAATGGGGCTGTTTGAGCTGAAAAAAAACCTAACACCTGCAAAAAAGCAGCGTTCAGCTCCTAACGCAGCCCCATTGTTTCCTATGGGGAAACACTTCCTACGTCTGCACCTAACACCCTAACATGTACCCCGAGTCTAAACACCCCTAACCTTACACTTATTAACCCCTAATCTGCCGCCCCCGCTATCGCTGACCCCTGCATTACAGTTTTAACCCCTAATCTTCCGCTCCGTAAACCGCCGCAACCTACGTTATCCCTATGTACCCCTAATCTGCTGCCCTAACATCGCCGACCCCTATGTTATATTTATTAACCCCTAATCTGCCCCCCACAACGTCGCCGACACCTGCCTACACTTATTAACCCCTAATCTGCCGAGCGGACCGCACCGCTACTATAATAAAGTTATTAACCCCTAACCCGCCTCACTAACCCTATCATAAATAGTATTAACCCCTAATCTGCCCTCCCTAACATCGCCGACACCTACCTTCAATTATTAACCCCTAATCTTCCGATCGGAGCTCACCGCTATTCTAATAAATGTATTAACCCCTAAAGCTAAGTCTAACCCTAACACTAACACCCCCCTAACTTAAATATAATTTTAATCTAACGAAATAAATTAACTCTTATTAAATAAATTAATCCTATTTAAAGCTAAATACTTACCTGTAAAATAAATCCTAATATAGCTACAATATAAATTATAATTATATTATAGCTATTTTAGGATTAATATTTATTTTACAGGCAACTTGGTATTTATTTTAACTAGGTACAATAGCTATTAAATAGTTAAGAACTATTTAATAGTTACCTAGTTAAAATAATAACAAATTTACCTGTAAAATAAATCCTAACCTAAGATATAATTAAACCTAACACTACCCTATCAATAAAATAATTAAATAAACTACCTACAATTACCTACAATTAACCTAACACTACACTATCAATAAATTAAATAAACACAATTGCTACAAATAAATACAATTAAATAAACTAGCTAAAGTACAAAAAATAAAAAAGAACTAAGTTACAGAAAATAAAAAAATATTTACAAACATAAGAAAAATATTACAACAATTTTAAACTAATTACACCTACTCTAAGCCCCCTAATAAAATAACAAAGCCCCCCAAAATAATAAATTCCCTACCCTATTTTAAATTAAAAAAGTTACAAGCTCTTTTACCTTACCAGCCCTGAACAGGGCCCTTTGCGGGGCATGCCCCAAGAATTTCAGCTCTTTTGCCTGTAAAAAAAAACATACAATACCCCCCCCCCAACATTACAACCCACCACCCACATACCCCTAATCTAACCCAAACCCCCCTTAAATAAACCTAACACTAAGCCCCTGAAGATCTTCCTACCTTGTCTTCACCATACCAGGTTCACCGATCCGTCCTGGCTCCGATATCTTCATCCAACCCAAGCGGGGGCTAGACATCCACTGAAGAAGTCCAGAAGAGGGTCCAAAGTCTTCCTCCTATCCGGCAAGAAGAGGACATCCGGACCGGCAAACATCTTCTCCAAGCGGCATCTTCTATCTTCTTCCATCCGGTGCGGAGCGGGTCCATCTTGAAGCAGGCGACGCGGATCCATCCTCTTCTTCCGATGTCTCCCGACGAATGACGGTTCCTTTAAGGGACGTCATCCAAGATGGCGTCCCTCGAATTCCGATTGGCTGATAGGATTCTATCAACCAATCGGAATTAAGGTAGGAATTTTCTGATTGGCTGATGGAATCAGCCAATCAGAATCAAGTTCAATCCGATTGGCTGATCCAATCAGCCAATCAGATTGAGCTCGCATTCTATTGGCTGTTCCGATCAGCCAATAGAATGCGAGCTCAATCTGATTGGCTGATTGGATCGGCCAATCGGATTGAACTAGATTCTGATTGGCTGATTCCATCAGCCAATCAGAAAATTCCTACCTTAATTCCGATTGGCTGATAGAATCCTATCAGCCAATCGGAATTCGAGGGACGCCATCTTGGATGACGTCCCTTAAAGGAACCGTCATTCGTCGGGAGACATCGGAAGAAGAGGATGGATCCGCGTCGCCTGCTTCAAGATGGACCCGCTCCGCACCGGATGGAAGAAGATAGAAGATGCCGCTTGGAGAAGATGTTTGCCGGTCCGGATGTCCTCTTCTTGCCGGATAGGAGGAAGACTTTGGACCCTCTTCTGGACTTCTTCAGTGGATGTCTAGCCCCCGCTTGGGTTGGATGAAGATATCGGAGCCAGGACGGATCGGTGAACCTGGTATGGTGAAGACAAGGTAGGAAGATCTTCAGGGGCTTAGTGTTAGGTTTATTTAAGGGGGGTTTGGGTTAGATTAGGGGTATGTGGGTGGTGGGTTGTAATGTTGGGGGGGGGGGGTATTGTATGTTTTCTTTTACAGGCAAAAGAGCTGAACTTCTTGGGGCATGCCCCGCAAAGGGCCCTGTTCAGGGCTGGTAAGGTAAAAGAGCTTGTAACTTTTTTAATTTAGAATAGGGTAGGGAATTTATTATTTTGGGGGTCTTTGTTATTTTATTAGGGGGCTTAGAGTAGGTGTAATTAGTTTAAAATTGTTGTAATATTTTTCTTATGTTTGTAAATATTTTTTTATTTTCTGTAACTTAGTTCTTTTTTATTTTTTGTACTTTAGCTAGTTTATTTAATTGTATTTATTTGTAGCAATTGTGTTTATTTAATTTATTGATAGTGTAGTGTTAGGTTAATTGTAGGTAATTGTAGGTAGTTTATTTAATTATTTTATTGATAGGGTAGTGTTAGGTTTAATTATATCTTAGGTTAGGATTTATTTTACAGGTAATTTTGTAATTATTTTAACTAGGTAACTATTAAATAGTTCTTAACTATTTAATAGCTATTGTACCTAGTTAAAATAAATACCAAGTTGCCTGTAAAATAAATATTAATCCTAAAATAGCTAAAATATAATTATAATTTATATTGTAGCTATATTAGGGTTTATTTTACAGGTAAGTATTTAGCTTTAAATAGGATTAATTTATTTAATAAGAGTTAATTTATTTCGTTAGATGTAAATTATATTTAAGTTAGGGGGGTGTTAGTGTTAGGGTTAGACTTAGCTTTAGGGGTTAATACATTTATTAGAATAGCGGTGAGCTCCGATCGGAAGATTAGGGGTTAATAATTGAAGGTAGGTGTCGGCGATGTTAGGGAGGGCAGATTAGGGGTTAATACTATTTATGATAGGGTTAGTGAGACGGATTAGGGGTTAATAACTTTATTATAGTAGCGCTCAGGTCCGCTCGGCAGATTAGGGGTTAATAAGTGTAGGCAGGTGTCGGCGACGTTGAGGGGGGCAGATTAGGGGATAATAAATATAATATAGGGGTCGGCGGTGTTAGGGGTAGCAGATTAGGGGTACATAGGGATAACGTAGGTGGCGGCGCTTTGCGGTCGGAAGATTAGGGGTTAATTATTTTAAGTAGCTGGCGGCGATGTTGTGGGGGGCAGATTAGGGGTTAATAAATGTAATATAGGGGTCGGCGGGGTTAGGGGCAGCAGATTAGGGGTACATAAGTATAACGTAGGTGGCGGTCGGCAGATTAGGGGTTAAAATTTTTAATCGAGTGGCGGCGATGTGGGGGGACCTCGGTTTAGGGGTACATAGGTAGTTTATGGGTGTTAGTGTACTTTAGGGTACAGTAGTTAAGAGCTTTATAAACCGGCGTTAGCCAGAAAGCTCTTAACTCCTGCTATTTTCAGGCGGCTGGAATCTTGTCGTTAGAGCTCTAACGCTCACTGCAGAAACGACTCTAAATACCGGCGTTAGAAAGATCCCATTGAAAAGATAGGCTACGCAAATGGCGTAGGGGGATCTGCGGTATGGAAAAGTCGCGGCTGTAAAGTGAGCGTTAGACCCTTTAATCACTGACTCCAAATACCAGCGGGCGCCCAAAACCAGCGTTAGGAGCCTCTAACGCTGGTTTTGACGGCTACCGCCGAACTCTAAATCTAGGCCAATATTTGTGAAAGATGACAAAAAGCTGTCCCCAAATGTATTAGTTTATAAGAATGGGTATCTACTTTTTTCTTTCTCACATTTTACATGCATTACCATCACTCCATATCTTTCCATCCCTCCCCTTTTCCTCCCCTCCATCTCCCCCCCCCCTTTTGCTGACCAGGGGATTTATTTCAGGATTTCTTGAAAAAGAAAAGAAAAAAGGTAAAAGGAGTATGTGATATTTATCTTTTCATATGTATTTATCCCTATGGAAATAGACTGTAAATATGTATGTGGCTGCCTCTATATACACACAAACATTGTATCATAACAAAGGCATGAATGATATGAAGTTGGCAATTTTTCTTTCTTTTTTTCTCTGAAATTTTCATTTTATTCAACAATTTTCAATAATATTTGATACAAAGTTTAAAATATTTTTAAAAAAGTTATAGAATAGAAATAAAAATACAGGAAATTAAACAAGACGTAATGAACCAAGGAACATTCATAAAATATTTAGCTTTCCTCTACTATTTAGTCTAGGACTTGATATATTTTAGGTTTTAAAGTGCTTGGGGCATCCATTAGGCTTTCAGGGTCCCCTTACTATTTTATAATCTTGTGCACCATGTGCAAAGATGCCAATATTAATAATGTAAGACTTTTCCTTTCTAATGGTTAACTGTATTGATGTATTGTACACAGGCGTCCAGTCAAGCGGGAACGCATGGGAATGGAGTTCCTGCACTATTTTTGCAGTTGGAACTAAGTTCCCTCCAGACAGAGAACAGAAACACTTCAGTAAACACTGCTGCTACTAGTGGAAGGAACTAGAGCAGAGTCTGGTTAGAGGGATAGTGAGAACCTCTAGTAATGGGCAGTAACACTTCCTAAAATACACTCAATGCAAGCCTGTCAGTGGTCCTGCTGTGTGATCAACCCACATTATGTGTAACACATGGTGCGCACATTTCTGTGTGGCTTGTTCTGGAGTTATTTAGTTCCCCTCAGCAGAAATTTTATAGGACTATTGCCCTTTAAGTGGATGAGACTGTGTGACAGAGGAGGATTCTCAGGCCCAAAGGCAACCATTAAACCCTTCATTGGTTTTTATTTGGTTTCATTAACCAAAGTGTTTAGATTATACACATATAAATACAGTGTGTAAGTGTTTGTGTATATATATATATATATATATATATATATAAAACAATATTCATTTTTTAGGGGAGGTCGAAGTCTTGGTGAGTTCCCACACTTTCTTTTGTAGGACTTGACCCCTGATTGTACACTTATATATCTGCTAATAAAGCTTGTTAATAAAAAAAAAAAAGGGATATGGCTATGTAAAACGGAATGAGCAATATACAGTGAATAATTTTAGCCCAAAAAGCATACCATCATTTTTTTTTTAATATCTACTACCACTTACTTTATTTTAGATTCAGCAATACACTGCTTCTTCAACTGTGAAATTAAAGGTGGCTGCGCTTAAAGGGATATGAAGCCCCAAATGTTTCTTTCATGATTCAGATACAATATAGAATTTTAAGCATCTTTTCAATTTACTTCTATTATATAATTTGCTTTCTCTTGGTATCCTTTGTTTTAAAGCATATCTAGGTAGGCTTGGAAGCTGGGAGCTAGCTGCTTATTTGGGGGCTGTACTTTTATGCCTCATGCCATAGGCTTAGCAATGTGTTCAGCTAGCTCCCAGTAGTGCATTGCTCTTTATTTAATAAAGGATACCAAGAGAATGAAGCAAAATTTAAAGGAGTAAATTGAAATGTTGTTTACAAATGTATGCTCTATCTGAATCATAAATGGACAAAATTGTGTTTTATGTCCTGTTAAAACGAAATTAAAGTGAGACTGTAATAATACGTTTAACCCCTTAATGACCGCAGCACTTTTCCATTTTCTGTCCTTTTGGGACCAAGGCTATTTTTACATTTTTGCGGTGTTTGTGTTTAGCTGTAATTCTCCTCTTACTCATTTACTGTACCCACACATATTATATACCGTTTTTCTCGCCATTAAATGGACTTTCTAAAGATACTATTATTTCCATCATATCTTATAATTTACTATAAAAAAAATTATAAAATATGAGGAAAAATTGAAAAAAAATACACTTTTTCTAACTTTGACCCCCAAAATCTGTTACACATCTACAACCACCAAAAAACACCCATGCTAAATAGTTTCTAAATTTTGTCCTGAGTTTAGAAATACCCAATGTTTACATGTTCTTTGCTTTTTTTGCAAGTTATAGGGCCATAAATACAAGTAGCACTTTGCTATTTCCAAACCATTTTTTTTTCAAAATTAGCGCTAGTTACATTAGAACACTAATATCTTTCAGGAATCTCTGAATATCCATTGACATGTATATATTTTTTTTTAGTAGACATCCCAAAGTATTGATCTAGGCCAATTTTGGTATATTTCATGCCACCATTTCACCGCCAAATGCGATCAAATAAAAAAAATTGTTCACTTTTTCACAAATTTTTTCACAAACTTTAGGATTCTCACTGAAATTATTTACAAACAGCTTATGCAATTATGGCACAAATGGTTGTAAATTCTTCTCTGGGATCCCCTTTGTTCAGAAATAGCAGACTTATATGGCTTTGGTGTTGCTTTTTGGTAATTAGAATGCCACTAAATGCCACTGCGCACCACACGTGTATTATGCCCAGCAGTGAAGGGGTTAATTAGGGAGCATGTAGGGAGCTTTTTGGGGTAATTTTAGCTTTAGTGTAGTGTAGTAGACAACCCCAAGTATTGATCTAGGCCCATTTTGGTATATTTCATGCCACCATTTCACCGCCAAATGCGATCAAATTAAAAAAAAACGTTAAATTTTTCACAATTTTAGGTTTCTCACTGAAATCATTTACAAACAGCTTGTGCAATTATGGCACAAATGGTTGTAAATGCTTCTCTGGGATCCCCTTTGTTCAGAAACAGCAGACATATATGGCTTTGGCGTTGCTTTTTGGTATTTAGAAGGCCGCTAAATGCCGCTGCGCATCACACGTGTATTATGGCGAGCAGTGAAGGGGTTAATTAGGTAGCTTGTAGGGAGCTTGCAGGGTTAATATCACATTTAGTGTAGAGCTCAGCCTCCCACCTGAAACATCAGACCCCTGATCCCTCCCAAACAGCTCTCTTCCCTCCCCCACCCCACAATTGTCCCCGCCATCTTAAGTACTGGCAGAAAGTCTGCCAGTACTAAAATAAGCTATATTTGTTTTTTTTTTGTGTTTTTAAAAAGCATATTTACATATGCTGCTGTGTACTATCCCCCCCTTAGCCCCCAACCTCACTGATCCCCCCCAAACAGCTCTATAACCCTCCCAATCTAACTTAATATGCGCCATCTTGGGTACTGGCAGCTGTCTGCCAGTACCCAGTTTAGAAGAAAATATGGTTTTTTTTTATTTTTATTACAATTTTCTGTAGTGTAGCTTCCCCCCACACAAAACCAACCCCCCACCCCTCCACGATCTATTTTTGTGCTTTTGCACAAACAAGATTGGGCCCTTTTTCCTAGCAATATTTTCCGTAGTGTAGCGGTTCCCACCCGCTCCCCCCCCGTGCACGCGCCCACCCGCCAACCTCCGTGCACGTGCGCGCTCCCGCGCGCCCCCTAACGGCCCCGCCTCCGATCCCACCCCCCTTGATGGCAGAAGATACACCGATGGCCGCCCACCCGCCTCCCAAGTCGGCTCCCACCCACCAACGATACCGGCCATCGATGTCCGGTGCAGGGAGGGCCACAGAGTGGCTCTCTCTGCATCGGATGGCCATGTAAAGTTATTGCAGGATGCCTCCATATCGAGGCATCACTGCAATAACCGGAAAGCAGCTGGAAGCGAGCAGGATCGCTTCCAGCTGCTTTCCACACCGAGGACGTGCAGGGTACGTCCTCAGGCATTAACTGCCTTTTTTTTGAGGACGTACCCTGCACGTCCTCGGTCATTAAGGGGTTAATTATGTGTAATAAAAAAGATAAAACAACAAATTTGCAGTATGTTTTCATTATTTATTTTTCCCCCTTTTTCTGATTTTACCATTCCTGTTAGAAGTGGAAGTTAATTATTAAAGGGTAATTCTCAGGCTAATCTTTTCTTTGAATAAATCATTAAGGGCAAGATTGCAAGTCGCGTGTTATGACTTTTTTTGTGTGCAATATGGTCTTTTCGCAATTAATTTCCATTGCGCAGCTATTACAAGTTTTGAAAAAATGATTTGCAAGCACACATTCAACATTTATGCAACAAAAATAAAAAAAAATTGTGCGGCACTTAATCCTATGATCCTATGTGCTGCCTTTTCTTCTTCATGTATTGCCTTCAAGGCGGGAAAAGCTCAACCCTATCTTTTGGCTTGCACCTCGCTACTCGCACTGAATAGGCCGTTTTGTCTTGTGGTACCTTTCATTGTCTGTGATTTGGAGGAAGTGGCCGATTTGTCTTGCTGAACCTGGAGCTTCGCTACTCCCCTTCATTCTCTTACACTCATATTAACACTGGCTAATAAAAATTATAAAAAAAAATATTGCTCAAAAAAGTTATAAGTGCTCAAAGATGGGAGATCTCGGGTGTTAGAAAAAAAGCCTACGCAGTGATTTTACATTGACATACATACACATACATAGAGAAAGAAGGATTTATATGTATAGAGATTTGTTTAACTAGGAAGATAATGACTTAGACTTTAGATTACAATCTTATGCATATAAAACAATATCTCAGAGGGATTTTCAAAGAGATATTCGCATATAGATCTCGAGATATCTAGACATATATATATAATCATATACATATCTCGCTATAAATAGATATATCAGTCCAAAAATCATCACTTTTATAGAGAAATATATATTTACAAATAAATAGAACATATTACGTTACGAAAAATTTTCGCAATATGAAATAATCACATTTTCATGTACACTTTTCGAGGAAAATGCGTCAAGGCCGTTGCGCAACTTTAATTAGGGTTTTTGTGTGTTTTTTTCTATTTGTCTTCCCCATTGACTCCTATGAGGAATATGTGGACGTGCACACGATTTGGCTGTTTGCATTACGCGGCTTAACACGCACGCAAAATAGGTTATTATTCAACTTGTAATAGCTGCGCAACCCATAAATGAGAAAAAGCCATAACGCGAGCGGTGTTTTGCAACTGATTTGCGGCTCGAATTGTAATCTTGCCCTTAGTTTTTAATGCTTTAATGACCCCTTAATATGTTGGCATTAGTATCATTGAGAATACTTAAGCGCTATTTTACAAGTGGAGAGCTCATTTATTGCGCGCTGTAAACGTGAAAATTCGCCCACTTGTAATCTAGCACTAAATGGGGAAAACGAGAATTAGTACAAGATACATGTTCCCACAACTTCTGGAAACACACAACCAGTGAATAAAAGTGCTTTTATTTTTATACTGTACAATTGGGCCTCTCTACTCTATATTATAACTCCCAAAAGCCCATATGGTCTCCTATTTAAAGTGAATAAGCTGTTAAAAAAAATGTATAATAGTTTGTTTAGATTTTAGTAAATAGTATTGAAAATGGCCAAGTGACCACACTGTTACTGTAATCACCTTACTAAATTGTCATCATGGGCAGCTACATGTGAAAGTGAAGGTCCATTTTGATGAATTAGTGCCCGTTTTTTAATAAACCTATTAAAAATAAGGGCACTTTAATTCATCAAAATTGACATTTCATTGTTTTCTTCAAAAACTTACCTTTTAATCCAGCACTTCCTCCGCCCATCGCAAGCCGTCTTTGCGGGTCCAAAATGACGAATCCGGCTTCCTCCAATCACAGTGTTGCATCAGGCCAAGATTCCCCCGGGGGGGGGGGGAATCTGTCATTGGAGGATTCCCGATTCGTCATTTCTGACGTCTGCAGAGGCTTCCGATGACCTGGGGAATCGCTGGAGCGACATTCAGGATTAAAAGGTAAGTTTTTGAAGAAAACAGTGAAATCTTAATTTTGATGAATTAAAGTGCCCTTGTTTTTAAAAGGTTTATTAAAAACCGGCCACTTATTCATCAAAATGGACCTTCACTTTAACATGTAGCTGCCCATGATGACATTTTAGTAAGGTGATTACAGTAACAGTGTGGTCACTTGGCCATTTTCAATATTATTTACTAAAATATAAGCAAACTATTATACATTTTTTTTTAACAGCTTATGTAACAGCTATCTCACATGCCATGAATTATAAGCGTAATAACAGTATATTGTGAATCTGCTAGGCCTGCTGAAAAAAACAATATATCATTTGTGTGGGTCATTCACTGAAATTTGACTTATAATAGGGTCTAAATTAAGGTAGCCAAAAAAGTTCAAAATTGACTCAGCACGAGTGTAAAAAAGGCTTAGCAACGAAATGGTTAAATAATAGTTCTGCAGTATTATTATTTCTTTTGTTTAAATAAGGTGTGATCATATTAGCTGCTCTAAAACATGTGTGCTAAAAAAAGAAATGAATGCTAATAAAAAGAACAAATCATATCATATCATACCTGGAACAAAACTGCCCTGGACGACCTCTTTATAAGCCCACCAACCTTCATGGATTTTTGGTGAATTCTGTTGTGCTGAAAAACAAACACTGGACATTAATATTATAGTACATGTTCAAATAAACAAAATGGTTTAAAGAGATTCAACACACCTTATAATAAATAAATATGGGCTAGATTGCGAGTGGAGCGGGATTTTGCGCTCCCGCGTTAACTCCGCTAGACTTTGGCTTTTTGCATGAGTCGGGTAGCGCTCGTATTACGTATTAAGTTGAAAGCAAAATGTTTTTGCTCATGTGCTAACCTGACGCGCGTAAAAAGCCAAAGTTAGAATATCGCGACCGCTTTAATATATTAACCCATAGACTTCAATAGAGCACGAAAAGTGAACTAACACCCAAGAAGTTGCGCAAACTTATTCATATTTTCTCAAGTGCGCTAACCCGACATGAAATATTAACATTTCACATTACAATCTTCTTCACATAACATATGTTCTATTTATTCTTAAATACATATTTCTATATATATGTGATGTTTTTTTGCAAAATATCTATCTATCATCATTCAATCAATCATCTATCAATCTATCTCTCTCTCTCTCTATATATATATATGCTAAAATATATATTTAAAAATACTTAGAACTTATTTCCCCTATGTGAAGAACATTGGAATGTGAAGTATTTACAGTATATACATAGTTAACACTTTATTAAAAATGAATATCGCTTAAATATGATTTTTCCTGTTTTCAGCTACATGATTGCAAAGGGCTCCAATGCATCCATGTATATATATGTATTTATGTGTTATATATATATATATATATATATATATATATATACACATATAAATACATACATACATATGTACACACCACAAACACATAAATATATATATATATATATATATATATATATATATGTGTCAGGGTATTGATGAGTGATATTTAATGGATATATATATCAACATATAATATAGGTAATATTTCAGTATTATACGAAGTGCTTTAACCATTTGTAAATGACTGAGGTGGGTGACACAAAAACCCCCATTACTAAATAAGATACACTTTACAGAGCAGGATATCTCAAATATACACACTTCAAAGGGACCTTATCACATTAGGTATTCTTAGGTTTGTACTTCCATATAAGGAGTTTCCTGCATGAAGAGTGGGTAATAGAATTAGTTCATCACAGACCCCCTGTAGTGACAGAGACAGTCTACAAGTGACCAGTTCTTTGAAGCTAGCAAGATTTCAGGATGGACAGCAAATGTAACCCTTATCATCTTAGAGTTAATTGTTGCATACTGAGTTTCAAAGAGGGTTGCCACCTTTCTTGGAAGAAAATACCAGCCATGCTAATTAACATAAATTTGCAAAAATAATTAAACCGCATAACTCAAAAACTAAAGCTGATAGGACTGATTTTAAATGCTCATTTGTTTATAACAAGTATTCATCACATTTAGAAGAAGCTTTGACAGGGGCTTTCTTTCAATATTTATTCTTTATTTTCTACATTGACATGAATCTTAAAAATACCGGTCGTGTCGGTAAAATACCGGCTGGGTGGCAACCTTATTTACAAAACCCAGACTTTATGTTAGCTTCAAATGTTTTAATATTAAAAGGGGAAGTAAAAGGTTCAGATGACATCAATTGTCCAAGTAATTTGGAAACATATTCAATCTACCAAGACTTATGCATGTGCCAGTATATATAAGTCTGAGAGAAATGCCTAATATCCTATACTAAATAAGTGTCTGATAATTAAATGAATAACTGCATTGGAGATGTTTGAAATGTTTGACAAATGATATTTAGATTGTATAAAAGGTTCTATATTCTGAAATGAACAATACCTATGTAATTTGCGCTATGAATTATATCATATAATTTATGCACTCAATATTAAATGTGGTATACACTAAATATGGACTATACTGTATTTATGTTAAACTGGAATGATGATCAAATATAGATATGGCTATATGATTAATTACATCAGACTGCTACTTACAGATTATGTATATGACATAAAATTGTACTGGAAATATTGAGTTATAACTGCTAAGTCCCCTCATAGAAATATGACTTTAAAATACATCTCTTAAAATATTATAAGTAGGAAATTGTAGTGAGACATACACTAAGGATATGTATATTATATCTATATGCATATATATACTATAGATTTAACATATGCCCATGTTTGATCTTAAAATTACATGCTCAGTTAAATTAGATGGACCATGCATTGACCAGATAATTTTAGTAAAACTATAACATTATAAATGTATTAAATGTAAATTTCTATCAAATATATATAGAGTTTAAATACAGTTAATATTTTGCCAAAAAAACTGCATTCCAGTGCCTGTTGCACCCGGTGTTTAATATGAGGTAATGCAGTCAAAAGGTTTGGTTTCTAGGCCTGCAGAAATTACCAAGGGCCAATGAGAGATAAGCTCAGACTCAAAGGGCGTACCCAGAGAAATTCTATTGGAATGATTTAAAGAACGAAGGAGGAGTTTATCATTGATATAACCTTCTACACTATGCAAAAAAAAGGACAGACTCACTTTGTAAAACAAAGATACACACCGTTTGGGCCTACTTTCTCTGAACCCTGGCTGGAAAACTCTCTTTGGGCAAGAGAGATACTCTGTGACCTGTTACCCTTGCAAAATAGTGATACCTTCACGTATGACCATAAGAAATACTGTATCTGGAATACTGAACTCTCAAATTGGTTTACTGTTAATGTATTAAGCGGTTTGATGTTGTTATATTTTTAATGTTTTGAAGCAAAGATATTCTTTATTGTTGTAGTTTAATTAAAGCTGGTATTAAAAGATGTATTTTATAGTTGCAACTCTAGTATTAAATAGACCAGTGAATTTCATATATTAAATATACTAGCGCTAAGTCAATTATTATTGAGAAAAGGGTCAGGCATTAATATTTATATATATATTTTTTTTTATTTACTGTGGTATATTTTAGAAATTGCACTAGTTCTTTTGGCTAAATTGGAATGATTTTAAACTATATTATTCAATATATTTTGAATTGATAATATATAAATCTCTTGTTATTTAATTGAAGTACATTAGATTATCTTAGTCTAAAAAAGTGAATTATATTTCTCTGGAAATCACATAATATTGTGGGAGTTAAGCTAAGATTTCATTGTGAGATTTGGACATAGGTGAGTCCAAACGTTGTTAAATAAGCTATATATATTGAATTGGTTAAATATATAATTAATGCGTGATATTTAATAGGCGATTCATTTTGAGTTAAGGTTAATTTATAGAAATATTGTGTCCATAATACTGAGGTACCAGACGATTAATGGAATATTGATTAATCTAAATATTTTATAGCGTGTTTAATATAGAATATTGTAACAACTAGACATATATTTGACCATAATCAATACCCTATTTTCTGCATAAATATAATCAATGTGTAAATAAATATTAACTGGTAAGAACTTAGGAAATATTTTAGTGTTATCGAATATTAATATCGATAATTGACAGCAATATTATTACTGCTATTAATTATTAATATTCATAATCAAACATACTAACATATATAAACATATATATATATATATATATATATATATATATATATATATATATACATATTTAGACATGAATATGTATGTATCTCTATGTTAAAGCCCTTGGCTGCCTTTTTTCCCCTAACAACTGAGACCTCATATTTTTGAAGCCTTATAACTTTTTATTGCAATTTTTTTAAAATATGTTTTATTAGATAGTGTTATTATGAGTGTAAGTGTAGTTTTAAATGTATTTTTAATGTTTTTTTTGTGCAACGTTTTAGTCGAGCTTGACAGTTAACCAGAGCTATCCCGACGCAAGTAAAATTCAATTCTGCTCGAGCGAACGCATTTAACGTTCAACTTGTAATACGCATGCTACTTCCAATGCGCAAAGAGCCGCAATAAAGCCCTTATCGCTTGTGCGCAACTGTTAGCGCGCCAGTTGTATTCTAGCCTTATATTGGTTAAAATGTAAAAAAAACAACACACCTTTTCAGCAACCTCTTGCATTGTTTCACCATTATAATTCCACAGTATTGACGCATTAAAAATCTATTTTAATCTGTTTTGAGTGTATGTTTTATATTACAGTTTTACCACATGCTCAGTTCACTTACAAACAGTCACTTTTTGACTTTATAAAAGTTACAAAATGTTGCTGTGAAATAAAAAAAAACAACTTACTTCTGACAATCATCATCAGAATTAAATTAATTAAGGGATAGGAAATTCAGAATTAAACTTGCATGATTAAGATAGAGCATCTTATTGTAAGAAATGTTTAAATTCACTTCTATTTTCAAATGTACTTTGTTCTCTTGGTATCCCTTGTTGAAATAGAAAAATGTACATATACTTCACTTCTTGGAGCTAGCTGGTGATTGGTGCCTGCACACATTTGTCTCTTGTGATTGGCTCTCTAGATATGTTCAGCTAGCTCTCAGTAGTGCATTGCTGATCCTTCAGCAAAGGATAAAAAAGGGAATGAAGCAAATTGATAGTCTAAGTAAATTGGAAAGTTGTTTAAAATTGCATGTTCTATCTAAACCCTGAAGGAAAATATTATCATATATTACTTCTGTGTTGCCTCTGCATCTTTTGCTTACATAAAGGTCCATGAAAATACCTACAATAAGTACACAAATTAGATTGTATCCTCATTTTAATTTTTGTTTGGAAAATATGTATCAGATCAAATACCCATATCTATCTATCTATCTATCTATCTATCTATCTATCATCTATCTATCGGTCTGTCTGTCTGTCGGTCTATCTATCAATGATCTAATCTATCTATCTATCTATCTATCTATCTATCTATCTATCTATCTATCTATCTATCTATCTATCTATCTATATGTCTGTCTATCTATCTATCTATCTATCTATCTATCTATCAATCTATCTATCAATCTATCTATCTATCTATCTATCTATATCTATATGTCTGTCTATCTATCTATCTATCTATCTATCTATCTATCTATCTATCTATCTATCATCTATCTATATATATGTCTGTCTATCTATCTATCTATCTATCTATCTATTTATCTATCTATCAATCTATCTAGTATATATAAGCAATGAAAATGATATGAATAATACAACTGATGTATCTGTAAGCTCTGCTTAGTTTTTATGTGGCGAGCAGTATAGCACTGGATTGCTTCTTTTGTCATTCTTCTATAACTTGAAAAAAAGAGCTGATAATGCTTTATAAACATTATAATTTAAAGTAGACATGTCAATTTGTTTCATTACAAATGCAAATTTCTTAACAAAACAGGGATATTCATCTCATTTTGACAAGACAAATATCTGAACGAATGCAGCACAAAGGGCTCGGTGTACAAAGCAGCGTAAGCTGCTCTGGAGCCTTTGCCAGGCAGGTTCGCTCATACAAGCCTGCTTCACGCAATGTAATCTAATGACCATTGTGTCTTACACTCTTCGCCACGTGGTGATTGACAGACCCTTCTCTTTCACGCAATTGATCGTGCGAGAGAATGGGCGGCCTTTACAAGCTCACTTGAGCCGCTGCCCATATGCCGCAAAGGCGAGCGGACAATTTCTTAAATTGAGAAGCTTGCCTGTTTGCCTTTTAATACATGGAGCCCAAAATTTAAAGAAAACAAAGGTATAATACCGAACTTGGCAGCTTTAATTTGTTTCCTTTAAATAATTAAAAATACTTGGAGAGCGGCACTAACCCACTCCTCTTTTTCCAAGAGCCCCAGTTGTGCTAACAGGGGGCTTAGCATGGCGGCTCCCAGGGTCTGTACTGAAGAAGAGGATTGAGTTAGCACAGATCTCTGTAGCGCTGAAGGTAAGTATTTTACACTACAGGTAAACTTTTTCATCTGTAGCAGTGGAACATGTACATTCACAAAAATGAATATAAATGTTCAACAAATTGGCAGTGTTTGTCTCCTTTTAAGGTATTTTTGGAATATTCGTAATGAAAGATTTGGCCATACTAAAAATTTCACCCATGCACATGTCTGGTTTACAGTGTCTTTATTAATATTTCACAGATAACTGTTTCTTTAAGTAGTATACTGCCAAAGTTTTTTTTTTAAATAAAGTGTTTTAAAAATTATACTGTGTAAGCAAAATCTTCATTGTTTTGCAGCCTCTGCTAAATTATTTATTATTTATGTATGGCAGCAGGGAACAGATATAAATAAACTCATTCACTGATCAATCAATAAATCAATTTCTGTGTAGACTCAGAGGTCAGGGGTCAAAATCCTGCAGCATTTTCATTTTTTTAGTTAAAATACAGAAAACGTAAGCAAAATAAATAATGAAAATACAATAACATTTGTTAAGATGCCTAATTAAAAAAAAAAATCACATTGATCTCATTATTTGTTAGGCAAGCGCATTCATTGCTTTCGTTTAACAATGAATGTTGCATATGGCCGCCGGCAGCAGCATTCGACTCCTTTTTAAAAATAGATTTCTTTGTGTAAATGTGCAACACATAAAGATCTGTAAAAATACAGATCTTTATGTGTTGCATTTTCACGAGAAGAAATCTGGCTTCAAAAAGAGATGAAAGCCGGAAAGCTGCTGCCGGCGGTCATATTCAGTCATTTGTTGTTAAGCAAAAACTATGAATGCACATGCCTATTAATGGCTTTCAGCTTGTTGCATGTAACCATTAATACACTTTACTTTACATATCAATCTCTTAGGTGTAATGTGAAAATGCCCTTTAAAAAAATGTAAAACACATACATATTCAATAATCCTATATAATAAAAGACCAAGGCCTAGATTTGGAGTTTGGCGTTAGCCGTGAAAACCAGCGTTAGAGGCTCCTAACGCTGGTTTTAGGCTACCGCCGGTATTTGGAGTCAGTGATTAAAGGGTCTAACGCTCACTTTTCAGCCGCGACTTTTCAATACCGCAGATCCCCTTACGTCAATTGCGTATCCTATCTTTTCAATGGGATCTTCCTAACTCCGGTATTTAGAGTAGTTTCTGAAGTGAGCGTTAGAGCTCTAACGACAAAACTCCAGCCGCCGGAAAAAAGCAGGAGTTAAGAGCTTTCTGGGCTAACGCCGGTTCATAAAGCTCTTAACTACTGTACCCTAAAGTACACTAACACCCATAAACTACCTATGTACCCCTAAACCGAGGTCCCCCCACATCGCCGCCACTCGATTAAATTTTTTTAACCCCTAATCTGCCGATCGCCACCTACGTTATACTTATGTACCCCTAATCTGCTGCCCCTAACCCCGCCGACCCCTGTATTACATTTATTAACCCCTAACCTGCCCCCCACAACGTCGCCGCCAGCTACTTACAATAATTAACCCCTAATCTGCCGACCGCAAAGCGCCGCCACCTACGTTATCCTTATGTACCCTAATCTGCTGCCCCTAACACCGCCGACCCCTATATTATATTTATTAACCCCTAATCTGCCCCCCTCAACGTCGCCGACACCTGCCTACACTTATTAACCCCTAATCTGCCGAGCGGACCTGAGCGCTACTATAATAAAGTTATTAACCCCTAATCCGCCTCACTAACCCTATCATAAATAGTATTAACCCCTAATCTGCCCTCCCTAACATCGCCGACACCTAACTTCAATTATTAACCCCTAATCTGACGACCGGAGCTCACCGCTACTATAATAAATGGATTAACCCCTAAAGCTAAGTCTAACCCTAACACTAACACCCCCCTAAGTTAAATATAATTTAAATCTAACGAAATTAATTAACTCTTATTAAATAAATTATTCCTATTTAAAGCTAAATACTTACCTGTAAAATACATCCTAATATAGCTACAATATAAATTATAATTATATTGTAGCTATTTTAGGATTAATATTTATTTTACAGGCAACTTGGTAATTATTTTAACCAGGTACAATAGCTATTAAATAGTTAAGAACTATTTAATAGTTACCTAGTTAAAATAATAACAAAATTACCTGTAAAATAAATCCTAACCTAAGTTATAATTAAACCTAACACTACCCTATCAATAAATTAATTAAATAAAATACCTACAATTACCTACAATTAACCTAACACTACACTATCAATAAATAAATTAAATACAATTGCTACAAATAACTACAATTACATAAACTAACTAAAGTACAAAAAATAAAAAAGAACTAAGTTACAAAAAATAAAAAAATATTTACAAACATAAGAAAAATATTACAACAATTTTAAACTAATTACACCTACTCTAAGCCCCCTAATAAAATAACAAAGACCCCCAAAATAAAAAAATGCCCTACCCTATTCTAAATTAATAGAGTTAAAAGCTCTTTTACCTTACCAGCCCTGAACAGGGCCCTTTGCGGGGCATGCCCAAAGAAGTTCAGCTCTTTTGCCTGTAAAAAAAAACATACAATACCCCCCCCAACATTACAACCCACCACCCACATACCCCTAATCTAACCCAAACCCCCCTTAAATAAACCTAACACTAAGCCCCTGAAGATCTTCCTACCTTGTCTTCACCATCCAGGTATCACCGATCCGTCCTGGCATCCGGTGCTGAAGAGGTCCAGAAGAGGCTCCAAAGTCTTCCTCCTATCCGGCAAGAAGAGGACATCCGGACCGGCAAACCTCTTCTCCAAGCGGCATCTTCGATCTTCTTCCATCCGGTGCGGAGCGGGTCCATCTTGAATCAGCCGACGCGGATCCATCCTCTTCTACCGGCGTCTCCCGACGAATGACGGTTCCTTTAAGGGACGTCATCCAAGATGGCGTCCCTCGAATTCCGATTGGCTGATAGGATTCTATCAGCCAATCGGAATTAAGGTAGGAATATTCTGATTGGCTGATGGAATCAGCCAATCAGAATCAAGTTCAATCCGATTGGCTGATCCAATCAGCCAATCAGATTGAGCTCACATTCTATTGGCTGATCGGAACAGCCAATAGAATGCAAGCTCAATCTGATTGGCTGATTGGATCAGCCAATCGGATTGAACTTGATTCTGATTGGCTGATTCCATCAGCCAATCAGAATATTCCTACCTTAATTCCGATTGGCTGATAGAATCCTATCAGCCAATCGGAATTCGAGGGACGCCATCTTGGATGACGTCCCTTAAAGGAACCGTCATTCATCGGGAGACGCCGGAAGAAGAGGATGGATCCGCGTTGGCTGATTCAAGATGGACCCGCTCCGCACCGGATGGAAGAAGATCGAAGATGCCGCTTGGAGAAGATGTTTGCCGGTCCGGATGTCCTCTTCTTGCCGGATAGGAGGAAGACTTTGGAGCCTCTTCTGGACCTCTTCAGCACTGGATGCCAGGACGGATCGGTGATACCTGGATGGTGAAGACAAGGTAGGAAGATCTTCAGGGGCTTAGTGTTAGGTTTATTTAAGGGGGGTTTGGGTTAGATTAGGGGTATGTGGGTGGTGGGTTGTACTGTTGGGGGGGGTATTGTATGTTTTTTTTTACAGGCAAAAGAGCTGAACTTCTTGGGGCATGCCCCGCAAAGGGCCCTGTTCAGGGCTGGTAAGGTAAAAGAGCTTTTAACTCTATTAATTTAGAATAGGGTAGGGCATTTTTTTTATTTTGGGGGTCTTTGTTATTTTATTAGGGGGCTTAGAGTAGGTGTAATTAGTTTAAAATTGTTGTAATATTTTTCTTATGTTTGTAAATATTTTTTTATTTTTTGTAACTTAGTTCTTTTTTATTTTTTGTACTTTAGTTAGTTTATGTAATTGTAGTTATTTGTAGAAATTGTATTTAATTTATTTATTGATAGTGTAGTGTTAGGTTAATTGTAGGTAATTGTAGGTATTTTATTTAATTAATTTATTGATAGGGTAGTGTTAGGTTTAATTATAACTTAGGTTAGGATTTATTTTACAGGTAATTTTGTTATTATTTTAACTAGGTAACTATTAAATAGTTCTTAACTATTTAATAGCTATTGTACCTGGTTAAAATAATTACAAAGTTGCCTGTAAAATAAATATTAATCCTAAAATAGCTACAATATAATTATAATTTATATTGTAGCTATATTAGGATGTATTTTACAGGTATTTAGCTTTAAATAGGAATAATTTATTTAATAAGAGTTAATTAATTTCGTTAAATTTAAATTATATTTAACTTAGGGGGGTGTTAGTGTTAGGGTTAGACTTAGCTTTAGGGGTTAATCCATTTATTATAGTAGCGGTGAGCTCCGGTCGTCAGATTAGGGGTTAATAATTGAAGTTAGGTGTCGGCGATGTTAGGGAGGGCAGATTAGGGGTTAATACTATTTATGATAGGGTTAGTGAGGCGGGTTAGGGGTTAATAACTTTATTATAGTAGCGCTCAGGTCCGCTCGGCAGATTAGGGGTTAATAAGTGTAGGCAGGTGTCGGCGACGTTGAGGGGGGCAGATTAGGGGTTAATAAATATAATATAGGGGTCGGCGGTGTTAGGGGCAGCAGATTAGGGGTACATAGGGATAACGTAGGTTGCGGCGGTGTACGGAGCGGAAGATTAGGGGTTAAAAATAATATGCAGGGGTCAGCGATAGCGGGGGCGGCAGATTAGGGGTTAATAAGTGTAAGGTTAGGGGTGTTTAGACTCGGGGTACATGTTAGGGTGTTAGGTGCAGACGTAGGAAGTGTTTCCCCATAGGAAACAATGGGGCTGCGTTAGGAGCTGAACGCTGCTTTTTTGCAGGTGTTAGGTTTTTTTACAGCTCAAACAGCCCCATTGTTTCCTATGGGAGAATCGTGCACGAGCACGTTTTTGAGGCTGGCCGCGTCCGTAAGCAACTCTGGTATCGAGAGTTGCATTTGCGGTAAAAATGCTCTACGCTCCTTTTTTGGAGCCTAACGCAGCATTTTTTTGAACTCTCGATACCAGAGTTAATTTTATGGTGCGGCCAGAAAAAAGCCAGAGGAGCGTTAACAGCCCATCTACCGCCAAACTCCAAATCTAGGCCCAAGTGTGTTTGTCCGAAGCTGTCATGCGCAGTAGAGACAGCACGAGGACAAACAAACCTGGCCTTTGAGTCCCTAGCTGATCTGCGCTCTGCTGCAGAAGTGGGCGTGGCCGGGCGTGGGCAGGGGGCGTGACCGGCATGAAGGGGGCATGGACGGATGTGAATGGCCGTGAAGGGGGCATGGCCAGATGTGAAGGGGGCATGGACGGGCGCGGTCACGCAATAGAGGGGAGAGAGATAGAGAGGGGATAGGGGAGAGAGATAGAGAGAGAGATAGAGGGGAGAGAGAGGGGGGAGAGAGAGGGGGGAGAGAGAGGGGGAGAGAGAGGGGGGAGAGAGAGGGGGGGGAGATAGGGGGGAGAGAGGGGGAGAGAGAGAGAGGGGGGAGAGAGATAGAGAGCAAAAGAGAGGGGGGGAGAGAGAGGGGGGGAAAGAGAGAGGGGAGAGAGAGAGGGGGGAGAGAGAGAGAGGGGGAGAGAGAGCAAAAGAGAGGGGGAGAGAGAGAGCAAAAGAGAGGGGGGAGAGAGCACAAAAGAGAGGGGGGAGAGAGAGCGCAAAAGAGAGGGGGGAAGAGAGAGTACAAAAGACGGGGGGAGAGAGAGAGCGCAAAAGAGAGGGGGAGAGAGAGCACAAAAGACAGGGGGAGAGAGCGCAAAAGAGAGGGGTGGAGAGAGAGCACAAAAGAGAGGGGGGAGAGAGAGCGCAAAAGAGAGGGGGGAGAGAGAGTGCAAAAAAGAGGGGGGAGGGAGAGAGCAAAAGAGAGGGGAGAGAGAGCGCAAAAGAGAGGGGGAGAGAGAGAGCGCAAAAGAGAGGGGAGAGAGAGAGAGGGGGAGAGAGAGGGGGGAGAGAGAGGGGGGAGAGATAGAGAAGGGAGAGAGAGAGAGAGAGAGAGAGAGAGGGGAGGGGGAGAGAGAGGGGGGAGAGAGAGAGAGAGCGAGCAAAAGAGAGTTGCCAGACATTGGGCTCCATATATTAAGCAGTGAATGCTTATGCAAGCCTGCTTACCACAATGTATATGACTGCTTTTTCTTAACCTCTCCACCACCTCTGAGGAGGCATAGATAACCAACCCCAAATGCATTTTTTCAGGTTGATTGGCAGGCCCTGCTCTTGTGGTTGTGTGACAGCATGGAAATTCTTGTTCAATAGTACATGCTTGCCACAAAGAATGGAGGACAGGTTCCCAAGTCAGGTAACGTGTCCATCTGCAGATTAGTACATTGAACCCATTAAATTAAAATACAGTGGGCACTGTGTTTATCACATGGTAAAATTTTCATTCAAAAAGAATTGATGTGAACCAGATGCAAAATGGAAGCTGATATCGATTTATAAAAATGTTTTGCCTTAAAGTTAACATACTATTGTAAACTTGGCATTAATGGGAAATTAATGTTTGAGAGTTTAAAAGGACAGTAAAGTCAAAATTAAACTTTTATGATTCACCTTAGATCTGCTATCAAATTTGCTTTGTGTGTGTGCAACTTACATTGTGTCACTAGCTTTGTTTAATGAACAACCCCATATATCATTCACAAATGTAATTAGTAAACATAATATGATAGAAAAAATGAAAGAGTTAGAGATGGCGGAGTCCATGGCAGTGCAGGCAGCAAGAGTTTTGAGAAGTTTGACAGCAAAGGACAGAGAAAGCATACTCCTTATGGCTTGAAAAAGGCTGAAGTAATAATGAAATGCGTTGCCAGTGGTTTGTCAAGCAAAGGACAGCTTTGCCCAGGACAGGGGAACGTACTGGCTTTTGTAAAGGCTGAAGTAATAGCCCGTGGTTTTTCCTGCTACATGGATGTGGAGCTAAGTGGCTTAATTACTTTTTACATATGTGATTTAATAAGGATACTTGAGGAGGATTGTTGCTATTAGCAATCACATGGAATTGTGCAACAAAGGATTTTGAATCAACTAATTAGTAGGTCCACTATTTTTCATGCCACTGTTTCATTGCCAAACGTTGGGGTTCCCACTGGAATACATACCACGTGTGCAGTCAGAACACAAATTGATCTAAATCTTCTCTGGGATCCATTTTGTTCAGAAATAGCAGACACGAATGGCTTTGCAATGGCTTTTTTTAGTAATAATTGCAGCTGCGCATCACATTTCTTAAATTCTCATCATTAAAATGGTTAATCAAGTAGCTTGTAAGGTTAAGTTTACATGCAGTGTAGAAATTAACCTCCCACCTGATACCTCCCACCCCCTGATCCCTAACTGATGTCTTCTGTACAGCTCTCTTTCCTCCTTCACCCCCCACCGGTCACCATCATCTTAGGTATTGGCAGACAATCTGCCAATGTTAAGTTTTAGTGCTTAATTTTACTTAAAAATTTTAGTTTTCTTATTTTCTGCAGTGTAGGATTCCCCCTTACCCTCCCACCTCCCTGATACCCAGTTTGTATAAATGTATATGTATTTTTATCTGTTTTTTAAAAAAAAAAAAAAAATCTAATTTTTCTGTAGTGCAGCACCCAACACCCCCCCCAAACGATCCTTTTCTAGGGCCTCCCTCTAATAATGTGTTTCTCTCTTCCGCTCTCTGTTGAATTAATTTTTTGCAGTGTAGCGGCCAAGCCCATTCCCACCCCCTCCTTCCTGCCCCCCAGCGATGGGCCACCCACCCACCTACCTCCCTCCTGACCCTCCCACACCACCAATGATAGGCACCACCACATCCCAATGCAGAGATGGAAACAGGGTATCTCTCTCTGCATTGGTTTATCTGCACTGCTATTTCTGCATTGCCCCACTTGTGAGGCATGCAGAAATAGCACAATCTTACCACTGTTAGCGAGATCGCTGCAGAAAGAGGCCAAGTACTTGTCCTTAATGGCTAAATGATCAGCAGACATTACGTTGTTTAATTTAACTGGTGCATTCATTTGGATATTCATATATTTTTTTTTTACAAATTCACATTAATAACGAAACAAATGCACAAGCTAATTTTTAAAAAAAGGATCCTTGTATGTTTTTTTATTTTATTTGTGTATCATATTACATTTACTAATTAATTTGTGTCATTATCGTTAAAGGGACATTGTTCAATACATTTTTCTTTGCATAAATGTTTTGTAGATTCATTTATATAGCCCATCTGGCAGTGTTTTTGTAACAATGTATAGTTTTGCTTATTTTTTTTATAACATTGTGCTGATTTTAAGACTCCTAACCAAGCCCCAAAGTATCACATGTATACTGATGTCTACAGAATCCTGCTTGCTCCTGTTTGTGTAATGGGTCTTTTCTGCTTTCTTAGCCCCCTTTCAGTGGGTGTCCCAGCCTAACCTCATCAACAGTGATAAACTGGGAGCTTCTAAGTAAGTTTTAAAATATTTTTATACTGATTTTTAGATCAGTATCTGTGCATATTCTTATTTATAGTAGTGCATATTACATGCAGTTATATGAAAATTGGTGTATACTGTCCCTTTAATCTTTGTTGGAAATCATACCCAGGTAGGTTTAGGAGCAATAATGCACTACTTGGAACAAACTGGTGATTAGTGGTTATGCACATACATATCTACACATATAAACACTTAAGTATAAATGTATACACATATATAGACATATATAGACATGTACACATACACATATTTACAAGTATATAAACATATATATATATTCACACACTCACATGCATTGTAGCCCTTTCCAGTCAAATACCTTATCCCTTTTTTTAACCATTTTAAAACCTCTTTAGTAATATTAAAATTATATTTTTTATTCAATATATATATTTTCACCTTATCCCTTCTTTAATTGGCTCACCAGGAGATCGATCCGATAAAAATTGTCGCCCGGAAAAGCTGGCGACACCAATATTTACGCTGGTTTGGTATCCTATATACGGCGTAACTTAGAAATTACGCGCGTATATTTCTGGCGTTGCCCGTAGTTTTTTGGGCCATAGACAGGTATACCAAACCAGCGCAGTTTGGTATCCAATATACAGCATAAGGACTTACGTGGCGAAAATGGAGAAATCTTACTCCATTTTCACCTCACCACAAAAAGCAGCCATAAGAAGCCTTACGCTGACTATTGGAGCCCCGTAACTCCCTAAACTAGCTGCTAAATAAAACCTAACACCTAACGCATGTGCAATGTCTATCTACCTGTCAACCACGATCCCCCGCCGCAATCCCTAATAAAGTTATTAACCCCTAAACCGCCGCTCCCGGACCCCGCCGCCATCTACATAAACTAACCCCCTACTGTGAGCCCCTAAAACTGCCACCATCTAACTGATCTATCCCCTAATGTGAACCCCTAAAACCGCCGCCATCTACCTTATCTATCCCCTAATCTGACCCCTTACACCGCCGGCACCTATATAAAAATTATTAACCCCTAATCTAATCCCCCTATACCGCCGCCAGCTATATTAATATTATTAACCCCTAATCTAATATCCCTAAAGTAATAAGCTCTATTAACAGCCCTTAAAAGGGCCTTTTGCGGGGCTTTGCCCCAAAGTAAACAGCTCTTTTGCCCTATAACCTGCCCTCCCTACACCGCCGCCACCTATATTAATAGTATTAACCCCTAATGTAAGCCCCTACATCTATATTAAAATTATTAACCCCTAATTTAATCTACCTACCCCGCCGCCAGCTATATTATCTATATTAACCCTAAGTATATTATAGTTAATATAGTTATTACATTATATATATTAACTATATTAACCCTAATTATATTAGGGTTAATATAGTTAATATAGTTACTATAGTATTTATATTAACTATATTAACTCTATCTAACCCTAACACCCCTAACTAAATTCTTATTAAATAAATCTAATTCATATTATAAACTAAAATATTCCTATTTAAATCTAAATACTTACCTATAAAATAAACCCTAAGATAGCTACAATATAATTAATAATTACATTGTAGCTATGTTAGGGTTTATATTTATTTTACAGGTAAATTGTTAATTATTTTAACTAGGTATAATAGCTATTAAATAGTTATTAACTATTTAATAGCTACCTAGTTAAAATAATTACCCAATACAATTAAATAAACTTCGGCCCGGTTGGGTGAAGACAAGGTAGGGAGATCTTCAGGGGGGTAGTGTTAGGTTTATTTAAGGGGGGTTTGGGTTAGATTAGGGGTATGTGGGTGGTGGGTTGTAATGTTGGGGGGTGGTATTGTGTTTTTTTTTCAGGCAAAAGAGCAGTTTTCTTTGGGGCATGCCCCGCAAAAGGCCCTTTTAAGGGCTGGTAAGGTAAAAGAGCTTTGAACTTGTTTAATTTAGAATAGGGTAGGGCATTTTTTTTATTTTGGGGGTTTATTATTTTATTAGGGGGCTTAGAATAGGTGTAATTAGCTTAAAAATCTTGTAATCTTTTTTTTATTTTTTGTAATTTAGTGTTTGGTTTTTTTTGTAATTTAGTTTAGTGTATTTAATTGTATTTTAGTTTAGATATTTGCAGTTTATTTAATTTATTGATAGTGTAGGTGTATTTGTAACTTAGGTTAGGATTTATTTTACAGGTAAATTGGTAATTATTTTAACTAGGTAGCTGTTAAATAGTTATTAACTATTTAATAGCAGAGACAGGCAAACTTCCCGGAAGGAGGAGCTTGACAGAGCACGCGAAAGCAGCGTGCTACCTGCAGGAGCTCAATGGAGATCTAATACCGGTCAAGGTCCGTTGCTGGAATAAGTGATGCACTCCCTAGGACACTGCCCTATACCAAGTAGGGTTTGACCTGGAAGTTTCCCGTTAGCCGACTGAGGCTCATTCGCTAGAGTCGCTGCCAAGCCACTAACTAACACTGCTTAAAAACAGAGAGCAGTTTACACTGAAGAGCGATGACTGAATCTATGTGCATAGAAAAAATGGAATAATGCTGAATCCAGTACAAGTGTTGTTTTCCTACCTCTTAACGGAGGCGTGATTAAGTCCCCATTCCAAATCTAAAAGTTTGCGGAGCTGAATGTTAAGGATGAAACCCTGATTGTCCTGGCTTTTTTCCCACCTGGTTGAGATCTGGCTCGGAGCGGAGGTTGATTCTGACAGACTGACCCTGCTGCAGACCGTAAGGAACCTATGGGGGTAAGACTGGTTCACCTATCCGGCGGGGCTGGAACTCTGGGATTTCCCTCTCGCGAGGAGTGAGGCGGCAGCAGTGCTGATCGAAGGATAGGTTCACTAGCTGGCGTGATCGCTGCCGCTGAGGGATAAGAATCGAAGACCTGTGGTAGTTGAAATCGCCGGGGCAAGTAACTGCAAGTAACCCCAATTTATAACGGAGCAAGGTGCTGGAGCTTCTATCCTTCAGTTAAATGCTGGTCTGCGGATTTAACTGCTTTCATAGAGATTTCTCCAGCTTAAGGATTGTCTCCCAAAGATAACAGATGTCCACATTCGGCTAAGATATCGGACAATATCTAAGCCTATCCAGAGCAAGGAAATCTTACCTAAAGTTTTCACCACGCAAGTACTTTTTTCTTTATTTTAGACTTTATTTAAGGCCATATTATGTGGCCCGCAGCTACACAAATGCTGCGTTAACCTTTGGTGCCTATAAATTCCTTTGTAAGAACCAACTTAGATAAAGGAGACATTGAGAGTATACATAGTTGCCTACGGACCGCAACAATGTGTTTCTTTATATATCAAGTATAACAGTGAAGTGGGAACTAAGCCAACTTGTATACACTGTGGCAATACAAACTCAAGGCCATAGAAGAGGCCGCTTGGTCTATGCATATTTTTTTTTTGCTGTTTTGTTTAAACGTGCAACTGTACATATATCAGCTTTTCTATTTTGTGTTTATAGTCTTCTATAAGATATCTGGGGTCTGAAAGTGGATCTACACCGGGAAGCTGATTAGATGTTTTAAAGATATTCTTGAAACGTTACAACAGGCTGTATATTTTGTTTTGAATTGAGAGTTTATATTCTGATATAGACACTAGGAGACATTAGAAATTAAGCTAGGTCTGTTGTTAGACACCTGCTTCAGTTTGTCTTTTTATAAACCCTATGTTAAACCGTTAAACTGTAAATAAGGATCACAGACTCAACTTATATATCATTGGCGGCAGACAATACGAGATAAGTGGAGTAAAGCCTGGCCTAATTTGAGGAAACTGGGTTAAGCTGATACTGTGTTGCTCTTTTTTTTTAAAGTCTGAAATTTCAAATTACGGCCACATCTCCAAATATAGATCCCAGAACTGGTGTAATATATTTAGCACATTGAAAACAGTATTATACGGAGTACGGCCTTCTCCCTTGCAACATAAGGAGCTTAAGGGTGAACCCATTACAATCTAAAGATTCATGGTGTTTATATGTCTTATGCCCTCCTTACAGGTGCCTTTCTACCTTAGCACATAGAACAGTAAGGGGAATATTGCTTTGGTTAAGTTTTTTTTTTTCTTATATATATTTCTTAACAGATAACATGGGAAAATAGAACCCTGCGTAGGTCCAATACAAGATATTTACTCCAGGTGGTTAGTATTAGACTCTGGGCTAAAATATTAATTGAATCCTAAGGTCATATATCTAATTAAAGGCTATTAAAGAGTCAGAGTAAAACACAACATGAGGAAAGGCTAGCCCCCTTAGGGCCAACTCAAGGAAATTGGTTTATCTCAATATTATAATAGCCTATATCTTATAGGGTCCAGTGGTCAATAGGGGCCATAAATCCAAGTAAAAGTCACAAATATTTTCTATATTCTGTGTAGTAGAAACAGCTTTCTACTGTATCTACTTCCTTCTACTGTTTAGTAATAAGAGCTGTAAGGAAAATCCCACAAAAGTAAAATCCAGTTCATGATGTACCTTTTAGCGATTTCAGGTATGGTCATTTAACTCACTCAGTATATTGCACATTATATTCACTAATTTTTTTTTTCCTTACACCTTCACAAGTGGGGCTTGTTCCCCTCTAAGCACGTATAGTCTTCACTCCATTTTTGTTTGTTTTTTTGTTTTTTCTCTCTCTCCACTTCTCCGTGGCCAGCACTATTCCTCCCCTCACTTACACGAGAAATATATGGAAAAATTTCTCATCCCACACACTGCACTTTCTCAGACCATGTCGCCTAAAATCAAAGACAGAAAGTTACGTACATCGGATATTATGATGGAAAATACTAGCGAAGGAATAAATATGAAAGCAGACTTACAACCACTAGTTACCCAATTTAGTGACATTTTTTTGCCGCAATTTGACTCTCTTAAAATACAAATATCTGGTTTATCATCAGAATTAAAAGTATTCGCCAATAGACTTACAGAAGCAGAAGATTGAATATCCACAGTAGAAGATACATCCAATAACCACTCCCAAAGAATATTAGAGCTTGACTGCCAGGATTGATGATCTAGAAGACCGCTCTAGGCGGAATAATCTAAAAATAATAGGCCTACCTGAGACAGACCAATATAGAGATCTTTTACAATTTGCATCAATAACTCTCCCTCAAGCTCTAGGTATTGCACAGGTGCCATTACTTGTAGAAAGAGCTCATAGACTGGGCCCTCCTAGAACTAGAGCTAATGGGAAAAACACTTATAGACCAATCTTGATAACATTTCTGAACTTCCAAGATAAAACAAACATTCTTAGAGCATATAGAAAAGTCAAAAATGTCCACATTGGAGAAAATAAAATTCTAGCCTTTCAAGACTATTCTACAGATACAGCCTCTAAGAGGAAAGAGATGGCTCCCTTTTGTACTAGCTTGATTCAAGAGGGCCTCTTAGCCAAATTATTGTATCCTGCAAAAATTCTTATAGAAGAGAAGGAAGGCACAATTAAACTAGACAATTTAGAAGAAGCTAAAGCTTATTTCAAAAAACACAAGATACCACTTATATTAGATTTAAGGAATTTATCTTAGCTTACCAATCTGAGTGTGTTTATGTTGTATCTTAAGATACCTGTTAGAAATGGAAATCTATATATGGTATTTATGATATACTGGCTCTTTTTTAAGTTGATATATATGCTAGAGGAGCTAGCAAATTATATATTGCTTTGGCGGAGAACTTGTTCGCGTTTATGTGTTGGTTTGAATGTCTGTCTGTCTTTCCCCTCTCTTTGTTTTTTGTTTTTTTTCTTCTTCTTTCCTCTTGCTCTCTACCCCCCTCTCTTCTTCCCCCCTCCCCATCCAGACTTGGAATGTTTTATAAATAAAAGGGAATATTAGGTGTCTTTCGTGGAATGTGGGGGGTATCACCTCTCCAATCAAAAGGAAAACAATAATTAGACAATTGGCCAAATATAACCCTGATATAGTTTTATTACAAGAAACACACTTAAAACGGAGGAATTAGGTAAACTTAAAACTAAATGGGTTGGGGAGGTGATAGCCACGCCTTGCTCCAGAAGGAAAAAAGAAGTTGCCATCTTGATAAATAAAAAATTGGTTTATAATATTTTGAACATAACTTTAGATCCTCAAGAGAGATGGGCAGTGCTCGAGATTCAGGTAGATGGCCTCAAAATGGTGATTTGTAATGTGTATGGTCCTAACAATACTGACCCTAGCTTTTGGAATAATTTAGTTTTTATGCTAACTAAATTTCAAGGACAGAATATAATCCTAGCGGGTGACTTTAATTTAATACCTACAGAATCACTAGATAAATGCTCTCCTAAAAACTCTGCCTTTTCTAAACATAAAGCGAAAATTTTCAAGCAAGTTTGCAAAAATTTGAAGCTACATGATATTTGGCGCCTGCAGCATCCCGATACAAGGTCTTTCACCTGTGATTCAAAAAGTCATGGCTCTTTTTCACGGATAGATTTTTTCCTGCTGTCCAGCGCCTTAATTAAATTAGAAGTCAAGACAGAGATATTTGATATTCTGACTTCAGATCACGCAATTATTTCTTTAGATTTTCATTTATCATCAACCCAGAGTAGCGAAAGGAATAACTTCTTTTTCCCAAAATTTTTAGTAGATAATGTAGAATTTAATAACTGGTTAAGACATAAATGGAGAGAATATGAGCTTCTAAATAGAGCATACCGTGGGAAAATAGAAATATTCTGGGAAACTACTAAGGCCTAGCTAAGAGGTCATATTAAAGCCTATATGATTGCAAAAAAAAGGAAGTCTCAGGAAAGGGAAATTCTGTTAGCTAAACAAGTCCAGAATGCATACTGTAAATATATTAACAATCCCTCTAAACAGTCTGGGGATAAATATAAAACAGCCAAAGCATAAAGAGATATCTTTATTAAACAAAAGGTCGCCTGGGAAGAACTTAAATTAAGTAACAAATATAAAGGTCAATTTGGGAAGTCGGCCAAATTTCTATCCAGGCTAGATAAGGCTAGGAAAAAAGCTAATATAATAGAAGCAATCTACGAGGGGACGAATAGAGTTACTGATCAAGTGAAAATTAAAAATGTCTTCCTAGAATATTATCAAAATCTGTACGCAGCGAAAGAAATTAGTATAGAAAATAAGAATAATTTTTGGCACAAGATTAGCCCCCCTAAGGTATCTCAAGAAGTGGTTAGTGCTCTTAATAGACCTATTATGAAAGAGGAAGTCTTGGAAGCTATTAACAATGCTAAGGCTAATAAATCTCCCAGCCCGGATCAGATACCTGCTGAACTATATAAAATACTTAGAATAGAGGTAGCGGACAGTTTAGTCTCAATGGTTAACGGATATTATATAGATGGCATAAACATGTCAAAATACTTTTCTGAGTCTATCATATCAATGATTTTGAAAAAAGGCAAAGACCCACTAGACCCCAAGTCATATAGACCCATCTCACTACTTAATGTAGATTATAAGCTATTAACTCATATTGTTACGAACCGATTAAAACTTTGCCTTGACCCTATTATTCATATTGATCAAACGGGTTTTATGCATCAAAGATCCTCCACCAAAAATATCAGGAAAGTAGCGTTAGTATTAGAACATTTCTGGAACAAAATATCAGAGAGAAAAACAGACAACCGGGATTTTGCATTAATTACAATCGATGCCGAAAAGGCGTTCGATTCTGTGGTCTGGGACCATCTATTCTCGACGTTAAACATTTTTGGTTTTTCAGGTCACTTTACACAATTTATCAAAATATTATATAATCATCCACGGTCCAGTATCCTAATTAACGGTAGCTATACCTCGAATTTAACCTTACACAGGGGAACGAGACAGGGATGCCCACTTTCCCCCTTTTTGTTTAACCTTGCGATAGAGCCTCTGGCTATTACACTGCGACAAGAGCTACAAGGTATTAGGCTAGGACAAGAAAGACTAGTATTATCCTTATATGCAGATGATTTGTTATTATTTATTAAAAATACGAAGAGAAATATACCGTTGGCCTTAAACATTATTGATATGTTTGGTTCTATTTCAGGCTATAAAATTAATGCCAATAAGTCCGAAATCCTCTGGTTACATAAGACCAAAAAAAGTATCCAAGAACATCCTTTTCAAGAGTCTGCCAGTATTAAGTACCTAGGATTAAATTTTCATTCTGACCCAAACCAATGGTATAAATTAAATTACTCCGTTTTTTTCAAAAAAGCCACAGAGAAATTGCAACGTTGGACGGTTTTTCCCATTGCTCTCTCTGCTAAGGTGATGATCATTAAAACTATTTTGTTCCCCCAACTGATGTACATTATGCAAAATCTACCGCTATTTATAAAGAGTCAAGATATAAAAAGATTTAATAGAGACTGCGCTAATTTTATATGGAATAATAAGAGACATATGCTATCTATAGCAAAATTAGCACTCAGATTTGAAGAAGGTGGTTTATCTTTCCCAGATATTAAAAAGTATAACATAGCTACCCTATCTCGTTTCGCATTTGATTGGCTAACAGAAGCTAACCACCTTACACATTTTTATATAGAAGAACAACTGACTTCCCCATACACTCTGAAAGCGCTGCTGCACTGCCCGATATCACAACTCCCAAAGGATATTAAAAAAATTATAGTAATACGTAATACGATTGAAGCATGGCAAAAATTAAACAAATTACTGAAAATTAACTTTGAGGCATCTCCACTTCTCCCAATTCAAGGTAATCCAAAATTTATCCCTGGGTTATCTTATGAAGTTTTTAACGTTTGGTCTCAAAAAGGCTTATCATATGTTTATCAATGTTTAAATAACTACCTGCAGATTAGATCATTTAAGGATATTGCTAGGGAATTTGGTCTTTCAAACAAAAATTTTTTTGCTTACTTGCAGATTAGACATTTTATAGCAGAAAGCAAAATATCAAATTCAGAAAGCGAAGGTTGGGGGCAAATTGAAACATATTTAACAAGCTACAAAACAGGTAATCATAGCATCGCCTTATTATATAAAATTATGCTGGCTAAGAAGGGACAGTTAATGACTAATAGTCTTCTAGAGAAATGGAATACGCATTATGAAAACATGACTGTAGATACACTCAATGCAAGTCTTAAATGGATCAAGAGTGCTATCATTTCGACAGCATGGAAAGAATCACATATAAAGTTAATTAATAATGCCTATCTAACCCCCATGAAAATGTATAAATGGAACACTAATTCTGCCGTTAATTGTCCCAGATGTAATAACATAAGTGCAGATATAGTGCATTGTTTTTGGGAGTGCCCCAAAATTCTGCAGTTCTGGATTAAGGTAGAATTTTGGCTCAATAAGATGTTAGACAATAGAGTAAAAATCACATCTAAACATATTTTTTTCCTTTTTACCTCAGAGACTAATAGAGATAATATTTACCTTATTAATACAGCGATCATGCTGGGACGGAATTTAATTTTAAAAAACTGGAGAAACAAAAGGGCCCCTTTGCCATGTTTCATAAATTTAATATACTCTCAGGTAATTTTTGAACAAATGAGTATTTCTGCCCCACAAAAAAAAAAAATTAAAGCTTTTTTTTCAAAATGGTTAAGAGTTATCCTTTCTTACCCGCGTGATATTCAATTCGCTCTCATTTCTAATTTCCGAAGATCAGATTATTTTGAAACTCTGATATTGTCAGGGGTCTTTCCAACGGAATGGTATTGACTCCCAAAGAATCTATGCTGAGAGATTCCAGAGGAGAGTATAGGGTATCCTGTGAGGAGTGGTTGAGGCGGGGTGGGGTAGGAGAGAGGAACAGGGATAGGTTATGTTCCCCCTTTTTTTTTTTTTTTTTTTTTTTCTCTTCCTCTGTTCCCTTCTTTTTGTTTTGTTGTTGTTTCTGGTATGAGTGGACCTCTCCCTCCCTCTCCCTCCCTCTCCTTCAGGGGAGGGAAAGGTAGATAGGTATAAAATCCTGGAAAATGCAATATGGGTACGACAATACACTATGTTTGAATATTTTTGTTAAAGTAAGATAGAGGTATAACTATTATTATATGACTTAAAATGATATTTTTCTCTGTCTTTAACCTGTACCCATTTTTGTAAAAGGAAATAAAGAATAATAATAAAAAAAACAACTATTTAATAGCTATTGTACCTAGTTAAAATAAATACCAAGTTACCTGTAAAATAAATATAAACCCTAAAATAGCTACAATGTAATTATTAATTACATTGTAGCTATCTTAGGGTTTATTTTATAGGTAAGTATTTAGATTTAAATAGGAATATTTTCATTAATAATATTAATATTAGATTTATTTTAATAAGAGTTTAGTTAGGGATGTTAGAGTTAGATAGGGTTATTATACTTATATATATATATAATATAATAATGATATTAACTATATTAACCCTAATATAATTAGGGTTAATATAGTTAATATATATAATATAATAATTATATTAACTATATTAACCCTAATATAATTAGGGTTAATATAGTTAATATAGCTGGCGGCGATGTAGGGGGATTAGATTAGGGGTTAATGTGTTTAATATAGGCGGCGGCGGTGTAGGGGGATTAGATTAGGGATTAATACATTTATTATAGGTGGCAGCGGTGTAGGGGGATTTAGATTGTAGGCAAAAGAGCTGATTACTTTGTGACAAAGCCCCGCCAAAAGCCCTTTTAAGGGCTGGCAAAAAAGCAGTTTACTTTGGGGTAATGACACGCAAAAAGCCCTTTTCAGGGCTATTTGTAGGGTTAGACTTAGGTTTAGTGGTAGGGATAGTTTAGTATTTTAGGGGTTAAATAATTTAATATAGATGGCGACGGGGTAGGGGGATTAAATTAGGGGTTAATAATTTTAAAATAGATGGCGGCGGGGTAGGGGCTCACTTTAGGGGGTAGGTAAGGTAGATGGCGGTGGGGTAGGGGCTCACTTTAGAGGGTAGGTAAGGTAGATGGCGGCGGTGTTAGGGGCTCACTTTAGGGGGTTATAGATTTAATATAGCTGGCGGCGGGGTCCGGGAGCGGCGGTTTAGGGGTCAATAACTTTATTAGGTGGCGGCGGGGTCTGGGAGCGGCGGTTTAGGGGTTAATAACTTTTTTTATTGTTAGGATAGTGAGGGGGGATAGCGGATAGAGGGTTAGACGTGTCGGGCTATGTTTAGGAGGCGTGTTAGACAGTGCGGGTGATTTCATACTTTAGTCAGGTTTTGTAGGCGCCGGCAGTTTCTAACGTGGCGCAAGTCACTGGCAACGCCAGAAATTTGTACTTACGCAGATTTCTGGACATTGCTTGTTTATCAGACTTACGGCACGTTAGCATCTGACGGCGCCGTATATTCGATAGCTCGAGTTGCGAGCTGAAACTTCGGGCGACGCGGGTTCCCTCGCTTGCGCCGCAAACTACGCCGTATATCGGATCGCGCCCCTGATGTGTTCAGCTATTTCCCGGTAGTGTATTGCTGCTCTGCAGCTGATTTTAGCAGTGTGCTTAACCCTTTTGCATGGTGTTAAACACAAAGTTATATGAAATCAACAACGCAATAATAGTAACAAATTAAAATACTGTTCAATAATGATAAATCATGACTTTACTGCCTCTTTAGTGTCCTTGAAAATGCTAGCTGGTTGATTTATTTTAAACAATTTAATTTTAAAAAAACAACCACTGTGCACTTGATATCCAGTCACTAATCCGCAATCACAACTACATTTGATTTAGTACACTGAGAAACACTGGATGCGTAATTTGCATTTATTGTTTAAAAGTAATATTGTGTTAGCAGGAGTAAGTTATTGAACAGTATTTCTACAAAGAAATATGGCACATGAGCTTTTAACCTAATTATCTGAGAGAACTCAAGCTGTGACAGTCACTGAGAATTAATATATTAAAAAACGTATGTATTAAATCCAACATTTCATTTTTCACGCCTTTGTAGATTTTTTGTATGCAGGTCAGATATTATTTTGTTCTCATTTTTTTTTTTTAAAGCATCCCATGTAAAATTCAACTGGACTACTGACAAAGTCAAATCTAATCTAATCTTCTGGAGATTATTCCTAAATCAAAACAGATGTGCTTGATTGTACAAATGTTTCCTCTTAACTTCTTTATTGAGCCCTGATTAAGTTGATTCTTACATACTAAATAGATAGAGTGGTTTAAACAACAAGCCATGGAATAGCAAAACAAGTGAAGAGGCCGTAAAACCTTATTGAGAATTTGGTCACTAAATCACAGACGTGGTAAAGATTGGAAAACATTTAGAACTAGACTACAAATTGAGCGCTAAATATCTCTTACGCTAAATCGATATTTGTGCTCAACTGAGTAATACCATCACACGCTAATGTGTGCTGGAATTACAAGTGAGGTGCAATGCAAGTGAGACCTCGAGTTTGCACTGCATGAAAGCATTGAGCGCACGAGAGCGGGCTTCCATAGGCTCATTCACATTTTTTATTGCTGTTTTGGTGGTGGTATTTGTGTTCTGGGTGGTTCCCTGTTTTATTTAATTCCATAAAGTTAGTGTTTTAACTTATTTACTGTTAGTTAAAGGGACATAAAATAAGTTGGGATAGAGACAAAATATAATAATATGTACTTTAATTACTTTACCTGCAAATTTATACTGCAGTGCCTCGCCATTAACCCTTTCTTTTTAGGTTCTTTTTGTAAAGCTCTAACTCCCCCCACACAATACCTTCAATGGCTGTATCTATATCTATTGTTGCTTTGGTAGAATACAAAAGTGAATAGGGATTATCTGCTGGTGTATACCTAGAAGCTGTGAACTCATTGAAACGCAATGCCTGTGCATAAACACTGATAAGGGGAGGTGGAGTTGGCTGCCCCAGGCAGCTTAGCTATGTAATTAATTTTGCTTATTTTTGAAAATTATTTTAAAATACTTGCCAGCAATTGTTAAACAATTTTGTTATGCAAACTATTTTTATTTAATTAGCCCTTTTATGATATGCAAAGATCTCAACCTGTTTAATGTCCCTTTAAGGAAGGAGTGCTAATTAGCCCCTTACTTTCTCTCCTTTTATTAGTACTTATATTTAAAGGGGTAGCACCGACCCTGTTTAGTAATACTAGAGGGTTATTTTCTTTAATACACTTTTCACAGTGCCAGTATATATTATTTTTTGATCAGATAGAGCATACAATGTTAAAAAAGTTTCCAATTTACTTCTATTATCAAATTGACTTTATTCTCATTGCTTCCTTTGTTGAAGAGAATACTTTGGCCGGCAGTATGGCATAGCATTCTTGCAAAAACTGCTGCCACATATAGTGCTCCAGACACATGCTCACTCCTCAGTCTACATACCCGTTTTTCACCAAAGTATACCAAGAGAACTAATTAAATTTGATAATGACTTTTTTTTTAATTGGATGTGCAATCTTAACCAATGACCATGAAATAAAAGATTTTGGTTTTGTGTTCCTTAAAAGGGATAGTAAATGAAAAATTAATCTTTTATGATTCAGATACAGCATGCAATTTTCAACAACTTTCCAATATCCTTCTATTATCTAATTTGCTTTGTTCTCTTTTTTTTTAAAAATAAGAATACCTAGGAAGGCTCAGGAGTAGCAAAGCACCACTGGGAGATAGTTTACGATTTGTGGCTGAACATATATGCCTCTTTTCATTGGCTCACCAGTCTTTAGTTAGCTCCCAGTAGTTCATTGCTGCTCTTTCAACAAGAGAACAAAGCAAATTAAAAAAAAAAAGTAAATTGGAAAGTTGTTGAAAATTGTATTCTCTATCTGAATCATGAAAGTTTAATTTTTAATTTACTGTTAGGACCAGTAAATACAGTAGATTTGCATAATCAACAAATGCATAATAACAAGACAATGCAATAGCATGAGTAGTAGTTATGAGTAGTAGTTATGTATATTTCCACTCCTCCTGTATCATGTGACAGCTATCAGCCAATCACAAATGCATTTACATTTATTCTGTGAATTTTTGCACATGCTCAGTAGAAGCTGGTGAGTCAAAAAGTTTAAATATAAAAAGACTATGCACATTTAGTTAATAGAAGTAAATTGGAAAGTTGTTTAAAATTGCTGCTCTATCTGAATAATGAAAGTTTAATTTTGACTTGAGTGTCCGTTTAAGCAGTTAAAGGGACAGTATACACTCATTTTCATATAACTGCATGTAATATACACTACTATAAAGAATAATATGCACAGATACTGATATAAAAATCCAGTATAAAACTGTTTAAAAACTTACTTAGAAGCTGTCAGTTTGGCTCTGTTGAAAAGGTAGCTGGAAAGCCCACTGCAAGTGACAAATAAGACACTCCCCCCCTCCCCCTTCTTTTGCATATGAAAAGACCCTTTACACAAACAGGAGCAAGCTGGAGTAGGTAGTCGAGCGTATTCACATAAAACTTTGGGGCTTGGTTAGGAGTCTGAAAATCAGAGCAATGTTATTTAAAAATAAGCAAAACTATACATTAATTTAAAAAAAAAACTTTATGGGCTATATAAATAGATTATCTACAAAACATTTATGCAAAGAAAAAATGAGTGTATAATGTCCCTTTAAAGCATTTTTCTGTGACTGATAAAAAGTTTTATATATAAACTTAAATTAGTGGAAATAAAATCCATAAAAAATTAGTAGTTTATAAAAAAAAAAAGAAGCTTTTTTTCATGTATTTGGAACATTTTTGCTGATCTGTTCGAAAGAGTTAAATAAACTATAATGGCAGAAATGTATCTATTGAAAACCTTATATTATTGTACTTTTACAATTTGCAATTATATTGTAGTTATATAAAGATTTTTGCGAATGTTATAATTACGCATAAAAAGCTAGCTACATAAAAACATTTATAGAATATTTTTAACTTGATACATGTGTTTAATGTAAAACAGTTTTGCTGATCTGTTAAAAAAAATTAAACTATTATTGCAGGAATTAATCTGTTGAAAATCTTTTATTACAATACTACTAAAGGTTTTAATTTTACTATATGATATGAAATTGTATAATTACACATTAAAAACTAGGTACATATATAAAACAACCCAAAATGTAACCCCAAAAAACACCACCACCAAATTAAAATACAACAATAATAATAATAATAATAATAATAATAATAATAATAATAATAATAATAATAATAATAATAAAATAATTGTTTACTTTCCTAAGCTCACTTTGGCGGCTTCTGAATTTTTGGCTCATTTACATGGAAATATTGGGCTACTTAACGGTGTGTTGGGATGGATCTCAACATTTATAACATAACAAAGTTCGACCATTGACATGGGCAAAAGCTGCAGAGGGAACCAAAATATGTTGTAGGTTTCTTTGGCCATCTATATTCACCTTATTTAAAACTCCAATTTTTCATTTCAGGATTCAGACATAGAATAGAATAAAACAAATAAATAATCAATAAATGTTCTTTGCTGAAAAGCATTTCTAGGTAGATAATAAAATGTCTGGTGCACTTCATAACAGAAAACACTGCTGCCATCTTGTGATCTTGCAAAATGGATAAGATTGTAAGTATTCTTTGAAATCTGCTGCAATATAATACTTCAGACACATGCATGCTCCTGAAACTACCTACCTACCTACCTACTTTTCAACAACAAAGGATATCAAGAGAATGAAGTAAATTTGATAATTAAAATTAATTAGAAACTTTTTGTCCACAACCTGCCACTACCCTCTGTCTCAAGTATGACAGAAAATCACTCCTGCTCATGGTAAAAAAAATAGAAATTGTAATTCTTGACAGAAAATTAGCAAGAAACATTCAAGTTAAATTATACTCACTCTTGGAACTAAAGACACAATGAATACCAATCTATCAGAACAAAACTCTGTTAATTTACCACAGTCTAATCCAATCACCACATGCTTAAGAATCGTGTTAATGCGCCTCTGACACATTTAACAACATTTTTGGAACATTGCAGGTTTATCTTTCTGATGCTCATAAAAATCTAACACTAGCATTAGAACAGAACATTTTAGATGAATTTCCTCTTCATAATTAAACTCCTGCTGCTGCTATAAAGCACCAGACAATCAAATGGATGCTCTGTACAACCAGAGCAAGTATATACTGTATATCAGTAAGAGTTAAAGGAACGTGTGCAAAAAGAAAATACCCTGTCTTAGATCATTTATTATTTTCAACAAGGGATAACAGGAGAACAAAGCACATTTGAAATAGAAGTGAATTTAAAAGTGTCTCAAAATGACATGCTCTATCAGAATCATGTAAGTTTAATTTTGACTTTCCTATCCATTAAATTGTCAGGTTCCACGACTATTAGCATTCTTTACAACACTCAAGAAGTAAGTGTTTACTCCACCCATGGGGAAAACAAAAACATCAATTGGTGCAATGTAAGGCTTCACACTAACTAATAAGTCAACTAGCCATGAGAGAGGGGTAATCCAAGGCAAACATTACAACCAGGAGTAATTAAAATCCAAAAATGTTTTGCAAGCTGGAATTGTTCTCTCCTAATACTTCATGTTAACTAATACTTCTGAGTTAGCATGAAGTATTAGAAGAGAACAATTCCAGTTTAGTGAACATTTATGGTACCTATTTTTACTCAGTAAAAATCACACAAAAGTAGGTACCCATCTGGAATGTATCTTAGATAAGATTTATTTCAAAGCAAGATAAAGCCTGCTGAAAGGATATGTGCTGTAATGTAATTTGTCTCATCAAACATTTCAAGAGACTGGTGAGCCCTACCAAAGAGTAAAACATAGTAACAGGACATGGATTCTGTTGGTGGACAACCAGGATTAGATCTACTACAACCCCCCATCACTATATGTTACACAGCCAGGTGTATTTAGACCCCCCATTACTGTATGTTACACAGCCAGATGTTATCAGACACCCCATTACTATATGTTACATAGCCAGATGTAATCTGACCCCCCATTACTATATGTTACAAAGCCAGGTGTAATTAGACCCCCATTACTTTATGTTACACAGCCAGATGTTATAAGACACCCCATTACTATATGTTACATATACAGATGTAATCCGACCCCCCCATTACTATATTTTACACAGCCAGGTGTTATTAGACTACCTATTACTGTATGTTACGCAGCCAGTTGTTATCAGACACCCCATTACTATATGTTACTCAGCCAGGTGTTATCAGACACCCCATTACTATGTTACACAGCCAGGTGTAATCAGAACCCCCCCATTACTATATGTTACACAGCCAGGTGTAATCAGACACCCCATTACTATATGTTACATAGCCAGATGTAATCCGACCCCCCATTACTATATGTTACAAAGCCAGGTGTAATTAGACCCCCATTACTTTATGTTACACAACCAGATGTTATAAGACACCCCATTACTATATGTTACATATACAGATGTAATCCGACCCCCCCCATTACTATATTTTACACAGCCAGGTGTTATTAGACTCCCTATTACTGTATGTTACGCAGCCAGTTGTTATCAGACACCCCATTACTATATGTTACTCAGCCAGGTGTTATCAGACACCCCATTACTATGTTACACAGCCAGGTGTAATCAGAACCCCCCCCATTACTATATGTTACACAGCCAGGTGTAATCAGACCCCCCCATTACTATATGTTATACAGCCAGGTGTAATCAAACCCTCTATTACTGTATATTATACAGCCAGGTCAGGTGTAATCAACCCCCCCCCCCCATTATTGTATGTTAAACAGCCAGGTCTAATCAGACCCCCCCATTGCTTAATGTTATACAGCCTGGTCAGGTGTAATCATACCCCCATTACTGCATGTTACACAGCCAGGTGTAATCAGATCCCCATTGCTATATGTTACACAGCCTGGTGTAATCAGACCCCCACTTACTATATGTCACACAGCCTGGTCAGGTGTAATGAGACCCCCATTGCTATATGTTACACATCCTGGTGTAATCAGACCCCCATTACTATGTGTTACACAGCCTGGTCAAGTTTAATCAGACCCCAATTGCTATATGTTACACAACCTGGTGTAATCAGACCCCCAATTACTATTTGTTACATAGCTGGGTCAGGTGTAATCAGACCCCCATTGCTATATTTTACACAGCCTGGCCAGATGTAATCAAACCCCCCATTACTGTATGTTACACAGATAGGTGTAATCAGTCCCCCTCCCATTGCTATATGTTACACAGCCAGGTCAGGTGTAATCAGACCCCCCCATTACTGTATGTTATAGCGCCTGTTCAGGTGTAATCAGACACCCCCATTACTGTATGTTACACAGCCAGGTGTAATTAGCCCCCCTTCCATTGCTATATTTTACACAGCCAGGTCAGGTGTAATCAGACCCCCCCATTACTGTATGTTACAGCACCTGGTCAGGTGTAATCAGATCCCTCATTACAATATTTTACACAGCCAGGTGTAATCAGACCCCCATTACTGTAAGTCACACAGCCTGGTCAGGTGTAATCAGACCCCCATTGCTATATGTTATACAGCATGTCCAGGTATAATCAGACCCCCCAATTACTGTATGTCACACAGCCTGGTCAGGTGTAATCCGAACCCTCATTCCAATATTTTACAAAGCCCACCTGGGCTATATGTTATACAGCCTGTCTAGGTTTAATCTGCCCTCCCCCAATTGCTATATGTAACACAGGTATGTTGGGTACAAATTAGCCTGACAGGGAATAATTTAGATCTTTCTTATCACTCTTTTTTTACACTGCCTGAGCAGGTACAAACAATTTGTAAATATTTGGTTATCACAGCAAGCCCAAATGTAAATCCTCTTTTTATCAACTTCTTCCTTGTCATAATAGTGTGTAAAGCAAGGTGAATATCTGCTGAGCCAATGACAAGAAACATATGTGCTGAATGTGCTATGTTGCTAGTAGCAACTTGTTACCTTCGCAGTTAATATCATGGATATTTCTGTTTTTTTTCTCCCCCAATTCCAGCGTCTAAATAAAGCAAAAAAGCAAGTGAGTAGTGAATGTTTGCAAAAAAACATCCCAAAAAACATTTGTGTAGGACAAGGGTTGTACCTGCCTGTGATAGGGAATTCCTTATCAGACGTTATAAACATGCAGAGTAATGTCCTTGTACTTTAGTCCAGTTTCCAAAAGGGCCTCATTAGGATACAGATAGTACTGCTGCTAGAAACATGGACATTGACACCAGTTATGAACCAGTAGCCCTATGTAATTTCCCATATACCTAAAATGTCTAAAACTGTGCTCACTACCACATATATGTAACTGTTGCCCAATTGAGAGAGGCAGACCTGCCTGCTGCCTCTCTTCATACATTTCATATCCAAATCTTTTTCTTTCTTTTTTTTAATTTCAATTGTAAATGCTTTATTCTCTTGCCATGACAGGTGAGGCAAATTAAAATTTAAGTGGTATTGCACTGTATTTGTATTGTGTATTTGTCAGTTATTCAGTTCTATTGTATTTAGTGGTCTTTTAAAGGGAGAAGTCTACTCCAGAATTGTATTTGTATTGTGTATTTGTCAGTTATTCAGTTCTATTGTATTTAGTGGTCTTTTAAAGGGAGACGTCTACTCCAGAATATTTGCTGTTTAAAAACATAGATAATCCCTTTATTACCCATTCCCCAGTTTTGCATAACCAACAATGTTATATTAATACACTTTTTACTTCTGTATCTAAGCTTCTGCAGACTTCCCCCTTATCTCAGTTCTTTTGATAGACTTGCATTTGAGCCAATCAGTGCTGAGTCATAAATAACTCCACGGGAGTGAGCACAATGTCATCTATATAACACACATGGACTAGTGCAGTCTAACTGTGAAAAAAATCTCAAAATGCACTGAGGTAAGAGGCAGTTTAACTGCTTAGAAATTAACATATCAGTCTACCAAAATTTGATGATAAAAGTAAATTGGAAAATTGTATGCCCTATCTGAGTCATGAATGTTTTATTTTGACTAAACCACTGTTTTTCAAACTTGTCCTCAGGTCTCCCTAACAGGTCACATTTTGAGGATATCTGAACTAGAGAACAGGTGAAATAATCAGCTGATTAGTAAACATGGTTAGTTTACCTACTCTCATCCAAGGTAATCCTGAAAACCTGACCTGTTGGGGAGGCCTGAGGACAGGTTTGAAAACAAATGGACTAAACTACTG